>NC_090646.1:450423969-450663969 GCF_040937935.1 Hyperolius riggenbachi | reverse complement strand
GCCTCCATAGTGGATCTGAGCATGCCCACCTGAGTTCATTCAGGGGACATCCACAGTTTGGATGCACTGCCTGTGCACAACTGGAGGACACTGCACAAGCAGTCAAACTGCCAGAGTCACACTGATGTCCCAAAGCCAATGCCGGTATTGCTGAGGTATTTTTAATAAATGTTTCCATTGATATTTATGGACCTTCCCACTTCTGAAATGCGTCAAACTACTTCACAACACAACGTTTTTCTAAATGCCTGTCATTTTTTTATGTATTATGTGAGAACAAACTCATGGAATACTCCATTTACAGATAAATGTTTCATTTGCAGAAGCCAAAGAGGCCTATGATCCATCTGGGAAAGCCCGATACCTATCAGCCTGTAAGCTATTCGGGGTTGTGCCAGTGTCATACTACTTACGGCACATGGGTGACTCGGAGCTGGTGATGAGGCATCATGGGCTGGGCGCACAGGTAAGCATAGTACTAGGACCAGGATCTTTGTTGAGTACATTTTAAATTATAGATTCCTAGTTGATATATTTAAAGATTCACCCCAGAGAGAAAAATATGCCGATGTGTAAAATCCACAAGATTTTCTTTGTGTAGGTGATGAGCATTTGTAAGTAATACGACCCTACGTTTATGTTCCAAACATGGCTTTTTTTTTTTTAAATTCGTTTTATTATAGAAACATATATATACAACATGTATATCACAGTGACCACATGTTACACCGTATTCATGGAATTATAGACATACTTATTAAAAGATACATACGTAGCATATCAATTTGAGTAGACATATGACCATATCCATTGCTCATATCAGACATATGATATTAATTGTCACTGTTCTTTACTTATTCGATTCAAGAATACATTACAGAATAAAATATAGAGATCCTCATTGTCTGGTTGGTCCATTTCTGGTGGAGACCTCTTACTTAAAGGAAACTTAACATTACAATAACTACTAACTAACCTTAGTTCAAACGAATATTGGGGGTGTACTATAGAGAGTAGAATTCCCAGTCATTTGGAGATAACATCTCCCAACAACTGTGAAAGAAATAGTTGTTGTGTAGTGGCTGTTATTATACCATGCTCTGAGACTCTAGCCAATTGCTCCACACCTTCTCAAATTTATTGGGACAATTTCGATGTGAATATACCACCTTTTCAAATTGTATGGTCTCTAAAATTAAAGCTTTCCATTGAGATATCTGTGGTGATTCAGGAGATAGCCACCTTAGAACTATTGTTTTCCTTGCAAGAAATAGAGATTCCCGGATAAATATCCGATGGTGGTGTTGACCTTCTATTTCGTCCATCAAGCCAAATAAGCAAAGCTTAGGGGATATTGTTAGTGGATGGTCACAAAAAGCGGACAAAGTATTAATAACTTGATTCCAAAAATCTCCTACTATTGGGCACGACCAAATTAAATGAATGAAATCTGCGTTAGTATTGCCACATTTCGGACAGTTGTCATTATCCCTAAGTTTTTTGCTATACATTGAAGCTGGAGACCAGTAGGCTTGATGTAATATATAAAGTTGAATCAACCGGTTGTGTGCAGCTACAGAAGACAATCTGACCGATAGAAAAAAATCATCCCATTCATCTTCTTCGATTACTATACCACCTAATTCCCACTTGGCTATTCCTGAGATTGTTTGGCAGTCTATTTTGGCATTTAAAAGGTGAGTATAAAGGTAAGAAATTAGTCCCTGTATACCTTGTGTCCTAAGGACACCTATTAGTGGATATTCTGAAATTTGTATTCGCAGGTTGCCGAATTGTGCTCTGAGAGCATGTCTGAGTTGGAAAATTCTAAGTAGTGCGGGGCTGGGCACCTGATATGTACGGGCAATTTCTGTTGCGGACAAAAATTCTTGACTGCTGGAGGTCACATGAACTAAGTTATGTAATCCTCTAGTTTGCCAGAAAGTAGGATCTGGAAGAGATAATAGATGTGGCAGTGAAGGATTAAACCAAAGTGGGGTTTCTGGAGGTATTTCCTTATATTTATATATATTCTTGCCGCCTCTCCACACCTGCAGGGCCAATTTATGTAAAGGAGTGAGAGGGTAAATAGTCCCTTTTGCACCTGACTCCAGTAGAGTGAACAAATTTTTATTTGGAGCATACTCTGCCAAAAGAGCTTCTGATGGAATAGGAGTTTGACCTGGCATCCATGACTGTAAAAACCTAAGCTGACCTGCCATGTAGTATAGGTAGAAGTCCGGGAGGCTCAACCCTCCCTCGTCCATGGGCCTCATGAGTGATTGTAACCTTATTTTCGCTCTCTTACCTCCCCAAATAAATGTAGAGATTATACTGTTTAATTTAGTAAAGAAGGATTTTTTAATTGGGATTGCAGAGTGTTGCATAATATATGAATTCTTTGGAAGAGAGATCATTTTGAGAATATTTACTCTACCTATTACTGCTAAAGGCAGTTTTCCCCATATTTTACATTTGTCAGAAAGCTCTTGTATTAATGGGAATATATTAGCTTTATAGAAATCATTGGGTGATTTAGTGATTATAATTCCAAGATATCTAAACTGATTCACAATTTGCAGGGGGCATTCATCTATTGTAAGGCTAATAGTCTCTTTGTCTAAGGGCATAATACAGGATTTGTCCCAGTTTGTACGTAGTCCAGAGTATAGGCTAAAAGTATTGATGATAGACATAGCTTCCCGTAGTGAGGAGTATGTATCTTCTAGATATAATATGACATCGTCGGCATATAAGCCGATAATGTCTGTGTAAGAGCCTAGTGTTAAACCACGTAGTAACTGGGAGGACCTTACTTTAATTGCTAGGGCTTCAATAGCCAAGGAGAATAAATACGGGGAAAGGGGACACCCTTGGCGAGTTCCGCGTTGTAAAGTAAAGTATTCTGACACCTGACCGTTGATACTAATTCTGGCCTTTGGGGATCTGTATAGGGCCCTTATCCAATTAGTAAAGTTGGGGCCGAATCCGAACCTCTCCAGACATACAAGCAGGAAATCCCACTCTATGGAATCGAAAGCCTTCATAGTATCCAAAGATACCAGAGCCCTGTCCCCTGTTACATTGTGTTGAATCTGAGAATGAACCAATGTACGTCTTATATTTATTGAAGTGCTTTTTCCTGGCATAAATCCAGTTTGGTCTGGATGGACTATATCTAGGATGCATTTATGTAGCCTATTTGTGAGGAGTTTTGTAAAAATCTTATAATCGGAATTTAGTAAGGAAATCGGCCTGTATGACCCGCATTGAAGTGGATCCTTACCCGGTTTCAATAAAACTATTATGGTGGCTTCATTCCAACTGTCTGGGATTTCCCAGGACGAATTGATTGAAGAAAATAGGTTGAGAAGCGCTGGTGTTAAACTTTCTCTGTATTTTTTATATAAGTCTACTGGGAATCCATCAGGGCCTGGGGCCTTATTGGATTGCAGAGAGTTAATAGCTACATCTATCTCATCTAAAGTGAAGGGGGCATCAAGGGATTTAATTTGTTCCTCAGATAAACTGGGGAATTGGCAGTCAGCTAGGTATGATTTCATGTCATCTGTAGATGTGTCTATCTGAGAGGTATATAACTTCTTATAGAACTGAGTGAAGGCTTTCAGTATCTCTGGAGTGGTCCGGACCAGGCACCCATCCTGCTTTTGAATATTTGTAATCGTTGCAGACTCTCTATGTCCGTGAGCCATTTGAGCTAGCAAGCGACCGGTAAAATTTCCATTTTCGAAATAGGACTGTCTTGTGAAAAATATTTTCTGTTTGGACTTGTGATTTAAAAAAATATTTAATTCACGTTGTGCTAGCAGCCAGGTTCTTCTGGACCGGTCAGACGGGTCATTAATGTAGTTCTGTTCTAGTTCAGAACATTTCTGAGATAGGTCATTTTCCTTTGCACTGGCCTCCCTCTTAATATAAGAGATTGTAGAGTGTATGCATCCTCTCAGATAGCACTTGAATGTCTCCCATATTATCGGTTCAGCACTAGTGTTTATATTCATGGAGAAATAATCCGTAATTTGTTCTATTGTGCGATCTGGTTGTGGAAAAAGACTTAGCCAGAAGGGATTCAATTTCCATGTTGGTCGTATGATTTCTTGTGAGGTTGATAAGGATATCAATAAAGGGGAATGATCTGAAATTCCTCTATTTAAATATTCTATCTTTCTTAGTATATGAAGTGCTTCAGTATTAACTAGTGCCAAATCGATTCGGGATAGCGATTTCTGAGCAGGCGCATAACAAGAGAATGCACAAGAGTTTGGATTAAGGATGCGCCATCCATCTGACCAGTCCAGAGACCTCGACCAATCTGCCAGAGGTGTGGACCTCTGAGTCCGTCTGCTAGCAGTGCATGGAAACCTGTCCCTCTCATCATTCATAGTGCAGTTAAAGTCAACTATACATAGCACATGAGTTTGGCCATCATTTAGTATCATAGGGATAACTGGGCGAAGCACCTCCAATGAAGCGGATGGGGGTATATATACAGCTAATAGTTTTAAAGTGAGAGAGTCAGCTTTTGCATGAATATATATATATCTTCCCCCTGGATCTAATTTAAAGGATAGCGGTTCCCATTTTAGACGTTTGTGCACCAGCACTGATACCCCTCTCGAACTAGAGGTGAATACTGAATGCTGGGACCAGCCCACCCAGTGTTTCCGAATTCTAGGTATGGTTTCAAGGGTTAAGTGGGTTTCCTGGAGAATTAGGATATCTGGGTCATATTTTTTAGCATAGGTAAAAACTAAGTTCCGCTTCATTGTGGTGCCCAGCCCCCGCACATTCCATGATAAAATCTTAAGGCTCTTACCTATTTGGCAGTTGGAAGATATTTTTTAGGTCAGTCTCAGAGCCACGGTTCATTAAATCACACCCATGTATATAATAAAGCCACCTCCATATTATTCTTGTTCTCTTAACCCCCAAAACTAACATGTATCTACTAAACCTAACTACAGTATACATTTCCCACCTAGAGGAGAAAATGTGGTTAAGTGCAAAATCAGACAGATATGCATATAGTGTACATAGCACCTGCAGGCAATAAATGAAAATATAAGAAACATATAACCTAAGAAAAGATTGCTTGCCTGCAGCAAGTTTGCTGGTTGACTTGTGGATTACTCCACTTGCAGGGGTATGCAGCATGGCTCACTGTTAAGCCGCAATTGCATATAAATGCCACTAAAAGCAAAGCATACATATATAATGCAAACAGTAGACCGATTCCATATTAATTAACCCTGTAGAGAAAGGATATATAGTGAAGGAGAAAACTCCAACAGAGAGAGAAATAAGACTTATAATCTATAGCTCAATAGTGTATTGGATTGCATATGAAATCCGTGTATAAAAGCGATTTCTGCATAAGCATCAAGGAAGGGCATAGACAAACAGCATCCGTGTCCCCAGTGTAACCCAGTACAGCGTACAGTGCAAAAAGGAGAAAGTTGTAAAAAAAGAAAAAAACAGAATGATACTTAACGGTCCTTGAAGTTCTGTTCGAAGAATTGTAGTGCACCTTTAGGGTTATCAAAAAAGTGGGTTTTGCCGTCGTGTATGATTCGTAATTTGGCTGGGTAGATCATAGAGTAAGGAACGTCTTTATCCCGAAGCTTCTTTTTTATATCAAAAAATGTAGCCCTTCGTTTCTGTAGTGCAAGCGAGAAGTCCGGAAAGACTTGGATTTTAACGTTCCCATGGAAAATATCTCCCTTTTCTCGTGCTAGTTTCAGGACGATATCCCGGTCCCTGAAGTTGAGAAAGCGTGCGATGAAAGGCCTTGCTGGAGCGCCTGGTTGTGGTGCGCGGCCTGGAATCCTGTGGGCTCGTTCTACTACAAAAGCGTTAGAAAGGCCCTCTGTGCCAAGAACGTTTTTCACCCATTGTTCCATGAAAGCTTCAGGATTGGTCCCCTCTTCCCTTTCTGGTAATCCGATCAGGCGAACGTTATTGCGCCTAAGGCGATTTTCCATGTCGTCTATTTTTTCCCAGGTAGCTGTATCTGATGATTGGAGGCTTAGGATTTGTCCTGGGACCGGTTTCATTTGGTCCTCTAGGGTAGAGATTCTGGTTTCTGCCTCTGTGGTTCGCTGACGCAGGTTGCTTAAGTCCTGTCTCAGGAGGCCTACCTCCACCCGCATTTCCTCAATCTTGGTCGTGAGGCAAGTCTTGGACTCGGCTATAGCTGCTAGAAGGTTAGCATATATGACAGCCAGGGTGGGTTGTTCCCCCTCCGCAATCGGTACCAGTAGTGGAGCCTCGGTATCGCTGGATGAGCTGTCTTCATGCGTCTCGGCTATAGTTGTTTCATGGCTGCAGGCCGCGCCGCCATCTTGGGGACTAGGCCGCTGGAAACGTGCAAGCTTCTCGGCCGGCGTTTGATGATTCTTTTCTCTCGGCATTGCGATAAAAGTATCCCAGGGGTGTCTCTCTGCTGAATCCGGGTGGTCTGCTATGAGCAAAAATAGAGTGGTAGAGGATTTTAGCCCCGGATTTAAGCGGCAGTGCAGGAGCTCAGTTAGAACACGTCTAGCTGCATCGAGCGCTGGCTCCGCCCCCGTTCCAAACATGGCTTTATCATCTTACATCATATACACATAAATAAAACTATGTACACACTTTCCATAGCTCTACTATATGAGCCATGACTTACAGCAGCCTTTTTAACGATGTAAACTCTCTTGCAATCTGAGAACTATTGTGTCTTCTCATATTTGGCCAACTGGCTGATTTATGGCTACAAAAAAGAAGACCCTGTATGATCACATTTTTACATAGGTGAATACTGCATTCAGGGGGTTGTGCCTGGTGTTTGCAGGTAAGTGCCACATATGTATGCTATCACTGTGGGTGGCAGTAAAGGCTGCCCACATTTCCTTTCTGCCCTGACCCTTAACTGGGTTATACTATATAGTCTGTTACTTCTGATGAGGCATAATCTCTGTGATTCCTGATAGATTATTATGCTTTAAGTGATACTTAAAGAGTCTCTGAAGTGAGAATAAATCTCGCTTCAGAGCTCATAGTTAGCATGGGCATGTGTGCCCCTGCTAAACCGCCGCTATCGCGCCGCTAAACGGGGGTCCCTTCACCCCCAAACCCACCCCCGCAAGCGTTGGTCGCAAATTGGTTGTGTATTTTTTTCTTCCTGGAGGCAGGGCTAACGGCTGCAGCCCTGCCTCCAGTCGCGTCTATCAGACGCGCATCGCCGCCTCTCCCCCGCCCCTCTCAGTGAAGGAAGACTGAGAGGGGCGGGGGAGAGGCGGAGATACGCGCTGACAGACGCGCGTGGGGCAGGGCTGCGACGGGCAGCCCTGCCCCAACCAGGAAGAGATCCCCCGCTGCACCGAGGGGATTTGGGGGTGAAGGCCGCGGGATAGCGGCGTTTTAGCAGGGGCACGCATGCCCCTGCTAACTATGAGGTCTGAAGCGAGATTTATTCTCGCTTCAGACTCTCTTTAAGTGAAAATAAAAGGGAAGACACCGAGAGCCCAGTATAGTGTATGTACTGTAAATTGGGTATGGAAGGTAAGTATAGGTAGGTTATACTCACAAACAAGTGTTACCGTCCAGGTATCCACTATGAAGGCAGGTGAGGAGATTAGACCTGTCCCCACTCAGGATTAAGAAGTCGCTCTCTGTAGATCGGGAAAAAGGAAGAATCCCCCTCCACCAGGGGTGGAAACAACTGTAATAGTAGTACAAAGGTGCCAACAGGGTAAAAACAATTTTTCTTTAAAATGTATAAAATCAAGTAGATAGCGGTGGACTTACCCCTCCAAAACAGACACAAAAAATTGCTGTTTTAAGCAAAAATCAGTTTATTTACATACCCTGAACAAGGTGCAACACGTTTTGCGGGTATATCCCACTTTCTCAGGCAATAAATGGGAGCATATCTATCTATCTATCTATCTATCTATCTATCTATCTATCTATCTATCTATCTATATATATATATATATATATATACACACACACACACACACACACATATACATACATATACACATTAACCCAGGGGTATATAAAGTGTATTCTAAGTAAAATAGGTTATGGGGAAAGAAACTGGGGGGGGGGGGGGGGGGGACTGGTAAAGTGTGTGGATAAAGAGTATTCCTACATACATAAAATTAAGTAATTGAACAAGTGCTTAAAAAGGGGTTACATAAAGTAATCAAAAGACTCACCTAATGCGGTCCGGTACGTAGCCTGGCGCCTCTGTACCGGGCAATGTTGGAATGAGGCCTCTTATACTGTGCTAATCCCCTATTAGGGGGTAATTAGCCAATGGGAGGGAGAGTATGGGTGTGCATCATCAGCGTGGGCCGTTGGATTTGCATGTCTGATGTTGTGGTGGCTGGATAGTACACTGGACAAGGGCTCCGTCTCTGACACAGGAGACCCGGTTGCGAATCCTGGCTCTGCCTGGTCAGGAAGCCAGCACCTACTCAACAGGAGACACTGGGCAAAATCTCCCCAACAAAATGTATATAACCTGCCAGTATGTCAGTTAGGACAAGCAGCATTTTGAGTTGGGGATTAATCATGGCTGTTTTATGCCTATTTTGGGAGATACCTCATTTTGAGTATAAAAAAAAAATATAAATGTTATAAAGGAAAAATCTACATAAAAGTAGATATAACATTAAAAATCAATGTTGTGATACAAAATAATTAATAGACATAATGGTACACGAGTGATAAACGAGATAGAAATGATGAATGGTGTAAAACATATAACATAAGACCATTAGACCAATAAAATTAGTAAATTAGTACATTCAATAGTAATTATAAAAGTAACTCAAACGTTGTGCAAAATGGCAAATGAATGACTTATACACTGCGAAGGATAGTTGGGTATGGACCCATATATACAGTTTTAGACTGGGTGGTTTAAAAGTTTAAAAGTCTAAAACTCAAATGGTCTAAAAAGGTCTAAAAGTTGGATGGGTCTAAAACAGAAAAAAAGTGAAAACATGGCAAGGAATGGGTATAAAACCATAATTATATAATAAGACACATTGAATATAAACAACACCACAAATATACATAAACATAAAAATAAAAGAGAGGACCATTAAAAAAAAGAAAATTGGAGTATTAAAGTGCATTAATATAGTTTCTCTAGCTGCTCGTTGAGGCCGCTAGGCGTGAGGGTATTTAGTAACTGGATCCAGTACATTTCGCGTTTTTTCAAATTGTCGAAGGCATCTTACTATGAGGACTGCATTAGACATGTGGGTGATGTCATACACAGAGCGACAGCCCACGCTGATGATGCACACCCACACTCCTCTCCCTCCCATGGGCTAATTACCCCCTAATAGGGGATTAGCACAGTATAAGAGGCCTCATTCCAACATTGCCCGGTACAGAGGCGCCAGGCTACGTACCGGACCGCATTAGGTGAGTCTTTGTTCAATTACTTAATTTTTTGTATGTAGGAATACTCTTTATCCACACACTTTACCAGTCCCTATGTTTGCACATGCAAGACCACTTAACTATATGCATATAAGATTGCTTTACTAGCCCACACATTGATCGGCCAACACCCCCCCCCCCCCCCCCCCCCCAGTTTCTTTCCCCACAACCTATTTTACTTAGAATACACTTTATATACCCCTGGGTTAACGTGTATATGTATGTATATATGGGTGTATATATATATATAGAGAGAGAGAGAGAGAGAGAAATATGAGCACGCATATGCACAGATATATATTTAATTCAAAGCCCGTTTTTGAAAATATTCTATATATAATTTTTTTTATATCTTGGCTGTCTGTATGAGTACTTCGCATACTGTCTTCTGTCAACAGTTATATGCTCCTATTTATTGCCTGAGAATGTCGGATATACCCGCAAAACGTGTTGCACCTTGTTCGGAGTATGTAAATAAACTGATTCCTGAGGAAGCGCCCCTTTGTAGGGTGCGAAACGGCTGTTAACGTTCTATTACATGCTTGACCCTGTCTCTCCTTAGCTGACTGCTGCCCTCGTGCATGTATCCATTTTTAATCTATTTTTGAATAAAGGTCTTTTTATTGGATGTGCCCAGCCGCTTTCATCTTTGGTGGATTAACTTTATGGAACTGCTGTTTGGGCTTTGAGCACTCCGGAGTGACCTGGCTGGCGGCCCTGTGCACCTCCTCCTCTATTTGTTTGCTGTCTTCTGTCAGCAGTGATATGCTCCTATTTATTGCCTGAGGAAGTGGGATATACCCGCAAAACGCGTTGCACCTTGTTCGGAGTATGTAAATAAACAGATTTTTGCTTAAAACGGCAATTTTTTGTGTTTGTTTTTAGGGGTAAGTCCACCGCTACCTACTTCATTTTATCCATTTTAAAGAAATATTGTTTTTACCCTGTTGGTGCCTCTGTACTACTATTACATTAAGTGAAAATAAACTGATAAGATAAACAATTGTAGCTATCCTCCTACTCCTAAAAATGACTGAGATATCCCACGGTTTTATTTAAAACCTTAAAAAAGCCGATTTATTGTTTTGTTTCAGCTGAATGAAACAGTCTGTCTCTGTGTCTCAGAGTGCTAAAATGTATGAAATATTGACCTTTTTTATCTATCTTCTGCCAGAGAACTGGGCTTCCTAGTGCAAATTATATTAGGGCTGTAATTCCTTATCAGCTGGCTGGGTCCCGACTGCTGAATAGCTGGATATTAACTGTTTCAGGCAGAGAAAGACGAAAAGAATCACAGCATATTTATTTGTGTGCTATGCACTGTACATACACATTTCTATCGTGTCTTGTCACATGTCACTTAAAGAGAACCTGTAACAAAAACAAGTTCCCCTGGGGGGTACTCCACTCAGGAGGGGGAAGCGTCAGGGTCCCAATGAGGCTTCCCCCTCCCCTGTAGTTACAGGCAATCCAGCGCTGCCTCCCCCGAAGTGTCCGGCAATCCGAGTACATATTAACTCGGCGCCGCTCAGTTCGGCGCGGGGAGAGCCGAATGATGGCTCTCACTGCTGCCGCAAAACTCTGAGGCGGCGTTAAATACTATTCCCTGTCCGAGTTGTTGCAACTCGGAGGGCGATGTAATTCGGGGTCTGGCAGCCGCCGGAGCCCCGAATTACTACTTCGCGCCCCGCACAGCATAACATTGCTGCTATGGGGCGCTCTCAGAGCCGCGCGCCAAAATGAACTGATCCGGGCAATACTCCCTTGACAAGCGCTGATAAGCACTGATTTATTTACCTTTCCTGGCTCCAGCGGGGGCGCTGTTGCAGCTCTCCGCACGCATATAGACGAAAATAGCCGATCTCTGTCAGGTCCGCTCTACTGCGCAGGCGACTTGCGCCTGCACAATAGAGCGGGCCGACAGTGATGGGCTATTTACGCCTATCTCTGAGCAGAGAGCAGATACTGTGCCTGTGCTGGAGCCAGGAAGGTAAATATTTACATCCCCGCTGTTCGGAGGGGCACAGCGAGACCACCGTGTGACCGAGGAGGACGGGGGAAGCCTCAATAAGATACGGAGGCTTCCGCCACCCGAGGTGAGTACCCCCCAGGGAAAGTTTTTTTTGTTACAGGTTTTCTTTAGGCTGGTTTCACAGTGGGATGTTAAAGTCCCAGGTTACAGAAGCCAGTAACGCAGCCTATCTCACAGCACTGTAAAATCTATTGTGCTGTTCACAGTGCACACGTTGCCTTACATAGTAACGCAGCACGTTTAACCACTTGCCGACCGCCCACAGCCCATGGGCGGCGGCAAAGTGGATGCCTTAAGGACCGCAATACGCCTTAGGGCGTTGCGTCCTTTTCCTATGCCGGGGGAGCGATCGCGTCATTGATGACACGCGCTTCCCCCGGCAACTGGCTCTGCCCACCCGCCGTAACATCCCGCCGGCCATACGGAAGCGCCGGCGGGATGTTAACCCCGCGATCGCCGCTACAAAGTGTATAATACACTTTGTAATGTATACAAAGTGTATTATACAGGCTGCCTCCTGCCCTGGTGGTCCCAGTGTCCGAGGGACCACCAGGGCAGGCTGCAGCCACCCTAGTCTGCACCCAAACACACTGATCTGCCCCCCCCCGCCCACTGATCGCCCATAGCACCCCTCAGACCCCCCCCTGCCCACCCCCCAGACCCCTGTTTGCACCCAATCACCCGCCTAATAACCCATCAATCACTCCCTGTCACTATCTGTCAACGCTATTTTTTTTATCCCCCCCCCCCCTGCCCCCTGCCCCCTCCTGATCACCCCCCCCACCCCTCAGATTCTCCCCAGGACCCCCCCAGACCCCCCCCCCCTGTGTACTGTATGCATCTATCCCCCCTGATAACCTGTCAATCACCTGTCAATCACCCATCAATCACCCCCTGTCACTGCCACCCAACAATCAGCCCCTAACCTGCCCCTTGCGGGCAATCTGATCACCCACCCACACCAATAGATCGCCCGCAGATCCGATATCAGATCCATTGTTTACATCTATTCTCTCCTCTAAACACCCACTAATTACCCATCAATCACCCATCAATCACCCCCTATCACCACCTGTCACTTTTACCTATCAGATCAGACCCTAATCTGCCCCTTGCGGGCACCCAATCACCCGCCAACACGCTCAGATTGCCCTCTGACCCCCCCTTATCAATTCGCCAGTGCATTAATTACATCTGTTCTTCCCTGTAATAACCCACTGATCACCTGTCAATCACCTGCCAATCACCTATCACCCATCAATCACCCCCTGTCACTGCCACCCTTCAATCAGCCCCTAACCTGCCCCTTGCGGGCAATCTGATCACCCACCCACACCAATAGATCGCCCGCAGATCCGACATCAGATCACCTCCCAAATCCATTGTTTACATCTATTCTCTCCTCTAAACACCCACTAATCACCCATCAATCACCCCCTATCACCACCTGTCACTTTTACCTATCAGATCAGACCCTAATCTTCCCCTTGCGGGCACCCAATCACCCGCCAACACGCTCAGATTGCCCTCTGACCCCCCCTTATCAATTCGCCAGTGCATTAATTACATCTGTTCTTCCCTGTAATAACCCACTGATCACCTGTCAATCACCTGCCAATCACCTATCACCCATCAATCACCCCCTGTCACCCCCTGTCACTGCCACCCATCAATCAGCCCCTGTCATTGCCACCCATCAATCACCCCCTGTCACTGCCACCCATCAATCAGTCCCTAACCTGCCCCTTGCGGACAATCTGATCACCCACCCACACCATCCGATCGCCTGCAGACCCGCAGTCAGATCACCTCCCAAGTGCATTGCATCTGTTCTCTCCTCTAAACACCCACTAATTACCCATCAATCACCCCCTGTCACTGCTACCCATCAGATTAGACCCCCATCTGCCCCTAGGGCACCCAATCACCCGCCCACACCCTCAGACCCCAGCCCTGATCACCTCGCCATTGCATTACTTGCATCTATTCCCCCCACTAATCACACCTTGAGACACCCATCAATCACCTCCTGTCACTACCTGTCACCCCCTAGCACACCTACCCATCAGATCAGGACCTAATTTGCCCCGTGTGGGCTCCTGATCACTCGGCCAAACCCTCAGATCCCCCTCAGACCCCCTTCCGATCACCTCCCCAGTGCATTGAGTGCATCTATTTTCCCCTCTAATCACCCCCTGAGACACCCATCAATCACCTCCTGTCACCCCCCTAGCACTCCTATCCATCAGATCAGGCCCAATACAACCTGTCATCTAAAAGGCCACCCTGCTTATGACCGGTTCCACAAAATTCGGCCCCTCATAGACCACCTGTCATCAAAATTTGCAGATGCTTATACCCCTGAACAGTCATTTTGAGACATTTGGTTTCCAGACTCCTCACGGTTTTGGGCCCGTAAAATGCCAGGGCGGTATAGGAACCCCACAAGTGACCCCATTTTAGAAAAAAGACACCCCAAGGTATTCTGTTAGGTGTATGACGAGTTCATAGAAGATTTTATTTTTTGTCAAAAGTTAACGGAAATTGATTTTTATTGGGTTTTTTCACAAAGTGTCATTTTTCACTAACTTGTGACTAAAAGTAAAATCTTCTATGACCTCGCCATACACCTAATGGAATACCTTGGGGTGTCTTCTTTCTAAAATGGGGTCACTTGTGGGGTTCCTATACTGCCCTGGCATTTTAGGGGCCCTAAACCGTGAGGAGTAGTCTAGAAAACAAATGCCTCAAAATGACCTGTGAATAGGACGTTGGGCCCCTTAGCGCACCTAGGCTGCAAAAAAAGTGTCACACGTGGTATCGCCGTACTCAGGAGAAGTAGTATAATGTGTTTTGGGTGTATTTTTACACATACCCATGCTGGGTGGGAGAAATCTCTCTGTAAATGGACAATTGTGTGTAAAAAAAATCAAACAATTGTCATGTACAGAGATATTTCTACCACCCAGCATGGGTATGTGTAAAAATACACCCCAAAACACATTATACTTCTTCTCCTGAGTACGGCGGTACCACATGTGTGGCACTTTTTTACACCCTAAGTGCGCTAAGGGGCCCAAAGTCCAATGAGTACCTTTAGGATTTCACAGGTCATTTTGCGACATTTGGTTTCAAGACTACTCCTCACGGTTTAGGGCCCCTAAAATGCCAGGGCAGTATAGGAACCCCACAAATGACCCCATTCTAGAAAGTAGACACCCAAAGGTATTCCATTAGGTGTATGGCGAGGTCATAGAAGATTTTATTTTTTGTCACAAGTTAGCGGAATATGACACTTTGTGAAGAAAAACAATTCAAATCAATTTCCGCTAACTTGTGGCAAAAAATAAAATCTTCTATGAACTCACCATACTCCTAACGGAATACCTTGGGGTGTCTTCTTTGTAAAATGGGGTCATTAGTGGGGTTCCTATACTGCCCTGGCATTTTAGGGGCCCTAAACCGTGAGGAGTAGTCTTGAAACAAAAATGACCTGTGAAATCCTAAAGGTACTCATTGGACTTTGGGCCCTTTAGCGCAGTTAGGGTGCAAAAAAGTGCCACACATGTGGTATTGCCGTACTCGGGAGAAGTAGTATAATGTGTTTTGGGGTGTATTTTTAAACATACCCATGCTGGGTGGGAGAAATACTTCTGTAAATGACAATCTTTTGATTTTTTTACACACAATTGTCCATTTACAGAGTTATTTCTCCCACCCAGCATGGGTATGTGTAAAAATACACCCCAAAACACATTGTACTACTTCTCCCGAGTACGGCGATACCACATGTGTGGCACTTTTTTGCACCCTAACTGCGCTAAAGGGCCCAAAGTCCAATGAGTACCTTTAGGATTTCACAGGTCATTTTGCGGAATTTGATTTCCAGACTACTCCTCATGGTTTAGGGCCCCTAAAATGCCAGGGCAGTATAGGAACCCCACAAATGACCCCATTTTAGAAAGAAGACACCCAAAGGTATTCCGTTAGGAGTATGGTGAGTTCATAGAAGTTTTTATTTTTTTGTCACAAGTTAGCGGAAATTGATTTTAATTGTTTTTTTTCACAAAGTGTCATGTTCCGCTAACTTGTGACAAAAAATAAAATCTTCTATGAGCTCACCATACTCCTAACGGAATACCTTGGGGTGTCTTCTTTCTAAAATGGGGTCATTTGTGGGCTTCCTATACTGCCCTGGCATTTTAGGTGCCCTAAACCATGAGGAGTAGTCTTGAAACCAAATGTCGCAAAATGACCTGTGAAATCCTAAAGGTACTCATTGGACTTTGGGCCCTTTAGCGCAGTTAGGGTGCAAAAAAGTGCCACACATGTGGTATCGCTGTACTCAGGAGAAGTAGTATAATGTGTTTTGTGGTGTATTTTTACACATACCCATGCTGGGTGGGAGAAATAACTCTGTAAATGGACAATTGTGTGTAAAAAAAAATGAAAACATTGTCATTCACAGAGATATTTCTCCCACCCAGCATGGGTATGTGTAAAAATACACCCCAAAACACATTATAGTACTTCTACTGAGTATGGCAATACCACATGTGTGGCACTTTTTTGCAGCCTAACTGCGCTAAGGGGTCCAAAGTCCAATGAGCACCTTTAGGCTTTACAGGGGTGCTTACAATTTAGCACCCCCCAAAATGCCAGGACAGTGAACACACCCCACAAATGACCCCATTTTGGAAAGTAGACACTTCAAGGTATTCAGAGAGGGGCATGGTGAGTCCGTGGCAGATTTCATTTTTTTTTTGTCGCAAGTTAGCAGAAATGGAAACTTTTTTTTTTTTTGTCACAAAGTGTCATTTTCCGCTTACTTGTGACAAAAAATAATATCTTCTATGAACTCACTATGCCTCTCAGTGAATACTTTGGGATGTCTTCTTTCCAAAATGGGGTCATTTGGGGGGTATTTATACTATCCTGGAATTCTAGCCCCTCATGAAACATGACAGGGGTCAGAAAAGTCATAGATGCTTGAAAATGGGAAAATTCACTTTTTGCACCATAGTTTGTAAACGCTATAACTTTTACCCAAACCAATAAATATACACTGAATGGTTTTTTTTAATCAAAAACATGTTTGTCCACATTTTTCGCGCTGCATGTATACAGAAATTTTACTTTATTTGAAAAATGTCAGCACAGAAAGTTAAAAAAATCATTTTTTTGCCAAAATTCATGTCTTTTTTGATGAATATAATAAAAAGTAAAAATCGCAGGAGCAATCAAATAGCACCAAAAGAAAGCTTTATTAGTGACAAGAAAAGGAGCCAAAATTCAATTAGGTGGTAGGTTGTATGAGCGAGCAATAAACCGTGAAAGCTGCAGTGGTCTGAATGGAAAAAAAGTGCCAGGTCCTTAAGGGGTAGAAAGACTGTGGTCCTCAAGTGGTTAAACAAAGTGCTGCATGCTGTACGTTATATGGGGCTAAGCCACGTTAGACTGTTTGCACCTGCTCAGTAATGTTGGAGGAGGAGGTCTCCCCTCCTCCTCTGCGGCCAGCCACATGGCTAATTAATATTCACTGCACTGTTGTGACCCCTGGTGGAACTCGTAGTGTTGTCCGGATCATGAACGAATCGTTCATTTGATCCAGGTCTTTTTTGTGAGTCGAATCATCTTCCGGATCACCACAATGAACGATTCGGTTTACAGTGGATGTCTGTCTGGAAGAAACAGGAACATACAGAATGTACAATGCAGGGAAAGTCCTGTCCTGCTAGTCATTTCACCCAGTCTGCTTCCTAGTAAAATGATTCAAATGATTCGGTTCAAAGATCCGGATCTTTTCAATGATCCGATTCAAATGATCCGAATCCTTAAAAAGATCCGGACTTCCTATCACTAACCTGGAGCGGCTGCTTTGAGAGCTGCATAACGCAGCTCAATCTGACGTACAACTTCAACACCACCATGCGTTGCGTTAGGGGCACGTTATGCGACCATAACGTCCCCTAAAACGCAACGTCTTGGTGTGTAAGTAGCCTTAAGGTGGCCACCAATGATCCAATCCCTTTCTTCCAATGTTACCAAATCTATGTAGTAAAAGGGTAAATTGAGTGAATATATTGAAATTATAATTTAGCCCTTATATTACATAGTAATGGTAAGATTGGATCATTAGTGGCCACCCTTAAGAAGTGAAATTTTACTTTATGAAATAAAATGCCTATTGCCCTTCAGCAACATTACTGTATTGGGGAAACAACCTACAGTATGTCTGAAGCTAGGTAATAGTGGCAATTCATTTTTAGGGGCACAGTGTAAAGCCAACTACATTATATACTCAGTAACAGTATATAACAGTGTATAGGGCAGCAGGGTGGCATAGTGATTAGCACGCTTGCCTTGCAGCCCTGGTTTGAATCCCAGCCAGGGCACTATCTGCAAGGAGTTTGTATGTTCTCCCCGTGTCTGTGTGGGTTTCCTCTGGGCACTCTGGTTTCCCCCCACATCCCAAAAATATACAGATAAGTTAATTGGCTTCCCCCTAAATTGGCTCTAGACTATGATACATACACTACACTATACATACATAGACATATGACTATAGTAGAGATTAGATTGTGAGACCCTTTAAGGGATAGTTAAGGGACAAGACAATATACGCTGTACAGTACTGCGGAAGATGTCGGCGCTATATAAATACTAAATAATAATAATACTCCATACACACCTGTTGGTAGTAGTTTTTAGACTGATGTTTTTTGGCTGTATATAATTCTAATGAGTACACAATCAATGAACACATTTTGCTTGTTTTTTTGGGCATATTCTAGGGTGTTAAAGCAATTGCACTCTCATTGGTTACCAACACTTCCATTGTCCATCTGAACCTCAGTGATAACTGGCTGGAGGGAGAAGGGGCAGCAGCTATTGCGGACATGCTGAAAGAGAACTGCTACATTTCAGGTATACAGGTTAACTTTCAGCAGCACCTAGGTAAATAATAATAAAAACCCTAGCTGAGATGTAATATTGTTTCTTTATAACCCTAGCTGAGATGTAATATTGTTTCTTTATTGGCTCTGCCAGTTATTGGCTTCTTTAATCTCCAGTCTGAGAGTTCTCTTTTTGAGGCTATAATTATTTCTCTGGAGATTCACAAGAAACATGCTGAGCCTTTATGAAATGTGACTTTTTCACCTCTACATAGAGCTAGAAATGTGACACTTATTTCAACTGCAGATTTGTATCATTGGGCAAGGCTCCTGTAAACTGCTTTATTTCTCATGAAAAAAGTGGACCTAAACTCTTGCACAGGACAGAAGGAAAATGCACCCTTTATGTATTTACAGAATTTAGCATGTCTTATTTCCCCTCATCTGTGTCTTATCACAACTGCATTTTGATATTTCAGCTGTGTCAGTTGGCTCCCTCAACAGAGCAACTAATTTGTAAATACAAGATGTTAACCCTATATCAGCTTCAATGAAAACGGGAAGTAGACACACTGCAGATTTATTGCAGGATTTCTATCAGCTGTAACAAAGAAATGTTTTATTAGGCTCTTGTATATCTTTAAAGCCCAATCTACACGATACGATTCTTTGTGCGATTTGATTACGAATCTATTGACGATCTGATTAAATCCGACATGTCCGATTGCGATTCGATTCAGTTTGATTTGCCGTTGCAAAATAATGGCAAATCGAATTGAATCGAATCCCGATCGGACATGTCAGATTTAGTCATATCGTAAATAGAATCGTAATCAAATCGCACAAAGAATCGTATCGTGTAGATGGGGCTTTAGAGCAGGGAGGAAGTTCTGAGTTCAGGTACTCTTCAGCCAGTGCAGGCACCCCCTGCTGTCAGTCTGGAATTTCAGCTAGTGTGTGGAATGAAAGGAATATGAAATAAAAAAAAAAAAAGGAATATGGAAAATTGTTGTTAGTAAAGTTTAAACATGACTAGCGTTTAGTGATTTTGAATGAACCATTTGTGACTCTTTCAGAACTTCACTTGTGTGATAACAGACTTGGGCGTAGAGGTGCCCAAGCTGTGTGTGCCATGCTGATGGAGAATGTCACACTGCAGAAGGTCAATCTATCAGGGAATGAGTTTGATGACCAGGCAGCTCCCTTCTTTTCTGAGGCCCTAATGAGTAACCAGAAGGTGGAATCTATGGACCTCAGCCATAACACGTTTGGAGATGGATCAGGTATGGCCATATTTGTACCTATTATACTATTACAGTTGGGCAGTATTGTAATAAACTCCTGCTTAACTCTCCGCTGACCATAAGTAATCTGTAGTGGATGAAGGAGTTTGTAACAGCCTGGTAAGCCAAGTTCAAGCACTTTATTTTGTAAAGATGTACAGAGGCGCGAGAAGGATAAAATGCACTAAAAGCGTCTAAAACGGTCAGGAGGCGGTGCTGGACCAGTCACTCCAAAACAGACATGATGCTGTCGATTGAGGTAATAACGATTTATTTACATACTCCTAAAAACAATTGGCAACGAGTTTCATGGGCATAGTCCTGCTTCCTCAGACAGTAAACAACAGGAGTATCACACAGCAAGAGTTCCAATATCAGCTTGGCACCTCTGTGAAACTCGTTGCCTCCTGACCGTTTTAGACGCTTTTAGTGCATTTTATCCTTCTCGCGCCTCTGTACATCTTTACAAACCAAAGATATCCACCCTTGGTGGAAGGGTGGTGCACCCTCCTTTTCCTCTATCCACAGAGAGCGACATCTTAGTCCTGAGCGGGGACAGGCATAATCTCCCCACCTGCCTTTACAGTGGTTGCCTTTGAGGTAACCCCGGTTTGTAAGTATATTACTTTTCAACAATTCCTCCCTGTTCCAATACTTACTACACTATATTGGGCTCTCAGTTTTCCGTTTTATACCCATCAAGCACTTTATTGTCATTGTGTAACGCAACAAAATTACTTAGCCAATGGCTGCAGGTATAACTATACAGTATAATATAAACAACACAACAATTAATAGTGCAAGACAACAGTAGATTCCAGCTGATGCAGTGAACAAATCAACTACAGACTTAACATTGGGGTGGAATGTATGTGCACACATTGCACAGTAAAGAGAGGCAAAAGGAAGGTGAGCTCTGGCCAATGAGCATCACATTCTAATGAGTTAGGGATAGGACAACAGGGGAAGGGAAGCTGTGTATAAGAAGGTAAAGTGGTGGTCATTGGCCAGTGAGAAAGTAAATAAATAAGGAGCTAGGTTGTAAAGTACTTTGTAGTGTCAGTATTTCAAATTGTATTCTTCGTGTAATTGGCAATGTTTTAGAAGTTTTATTATTTTTGTTTAGATTTTTTTTGCTGTGCAGTTAAACTTGCATAGTTAAACTTCTGGGTGATGGTGATCACAGGAATGCATAGGAGGCTCAAGGACCACTATGGTGAAGTCTTAAGAGACTGTATGACCTGCGCTGATATTTTTATACAGCTATAATTTCGCTCTTGCATAAGATAAGCACTGTGGGAGTGAAAAATACAGACTCTGCTAATCTTCTTTTAACATTTGAGAATTCAGGAAAAGTTACTTACAAGAAAGTTTAACCACTTCGCATCCAGACCTTGTTTTCCCCTTATTGACCAGAGCAGTTTTGACACTTTAGCGGTGTCCCTGTTTAATCAGCAATAACTTCATCTGTACTCGTGCCACTTAAATTATCTATATATCGTTTTTATCTAGACAAACTAAGCTTTCATTGTGGGTATTTGGTACGAAGTAAAATGTTCCTCTCTATGCACTTTAATGGGAAAAAGTGGGAACATTTTTAAAAAATGCATTGTTTCTCAACTTTGACCAATTCCTGTGTATAAGAAGGTAAAGGTTTCTCAACTTTGACCAAGCTGTGTATAAGAAGGTAAAGTGGTGGTCATTGGCCAGTGAGAAAGTAAATAAATAAGGAGCTAGGTTGTAAAGTACTTTGTAGTGTCAGTATTTCAAATTGTATTCTTCGTGTAATTGGCAATGTTTTAGAAGTTTTATTATTTTTGTTTAGATTTTTTTTGCTGTGCAGTTAAACTTGCATAGTTAAACTTCTGGGTGATGGTCATCACAGGAATGCATAGGAGGCTCAAGGACCACTATGGTGAAGTCTTAAGAGACTGTATGACCTGCGCTGATATTTTTATACAGCTATAGTTTCGCTCTTGCATAAGATAAGCACTGTGGGAGTGAAAAATACAGACTCTGCTAATCTTCTTTTAACATTTGAGAATTCAGGAAAAGTTACTTACAAGAAAGTTTAACCACTTCGCATCCAGACCTTGTTTTCCCCTTATTGACCAGAGCAGTTTTGACACTTTAGCGGTGTCCCTGTTTAATCAGCAATAACTTCATCTGTACTTGTGCCACTTAAATTATCTATATATGGTTTTTATCTAGACAAACCAAGCTTTCATTGGGGGTATTTGGTACGAAGTAAAATGTTCCTCTCTATGCATTTTAATGGGAAAAAGTGGGAAAATTTTTAAAAAATGCATTGTTTCTCAACTTTGACCAATTCCTGTTTGGAAATAAAAAGTGTGATTGACATAAAAACTGTGCCGCCAGTTAAAGTCGCCCCAGTATAGATATCCAGATGTGTCCCCAGTATCACCGCCTCCCCCAGTATAGTCAGATGTGTCCACAATATCAGCCCCCCTAGCATAGCCACATGTGTCCCCTGCGTTTGACAGCCCCAGAATAGATTGACAGACGCACCCCCAGGAATAGTGCCCCTCTTTATAGCCATATGTGTCCCCGGATCAGGATTAACCCCATTATGGCCAGATGTACCCCCAGGATTAGTGCTGCCCCCCCATTATAGCCAAATGTGAACCCAGTATATGATTACTGCCCCCCCAGTTGCCCAGATGCACCAAATTAGTAAATCCCCCCTCCCCTTAGTCAATTAGATGCCCCCCAACAAATATGTAACCCCCCCCTTTTATTTATCCTACCCCCACCCCCCAGGATCGATAGCCAGATCCCCCCCCCAGTGCAGAAATCCTAAAAACAATCCAACAGCAAGCAGCCTCACTCACCTACCTCGTTCCTGCGACTGTCCTGAAGCCCGATCCTCTGTTCTCCGCTCTGCAGTCAGCCGCATATTGCCGGTAACCCGGGTCCCGGCTTGATGACGTCATCAAGCCGGGACCCGGGGTTCTGGCAATATGCGTCTGAATGGAGAGCGGTGATCGGAGGATCAGGCTTCAGGATCGTCACAGGAACGAGGTAGGTGAGTGAGGCTGCTTGCTGGATGATTTTTTTTTACTATTTGTGCGCCGAGGGGGACAGATGAAGGATCGCTGCAGTTCACTACTGCAGCGATCATTCATGGGAGGGGGGTGGACTAATTGGCCACCAATTAGTATTGCAGCTGACAGTGCCGGAGGGTGCGCAGGGCTGCAGCCAGGTCAGTATATCTACGTCACTGTGGCTTGGAGGGTGCCACAGCTGACGTAGATATACTGTAGTGGTGGGGAAAGTGGTTAAAAAGGGGCTTACCAGCCACCAACAACCCACATTATAAGGTTGTATGGCTTGCGTTCATCCATCTGAGAACCAAGCCGTCGTCTGCGACAAATGTACAGGCTTTCCAATCCCTCGGTCCAGTACCAGGATGTTAGCATAAAATGCAGAGTACCACTCTAAGTGTAACCATTTATTTAAAAGGAAGATATTCGATAACAGGAATAAAAAAATAAAAACTTACATATGGGGCCCAAGTCATGGGAACCCCGGTAAAATTTTGCACGTGTGTGCTGGTCAACAGCCAGTATAAAAAAGGTGCTGCCTGTCTCCTTTCCGACCGGTTTTGCAATCTTAAACTTCTGGGTGATGGTGATCACAGGAATGCATAAGAGGCTCAAGTACCACTATGGTAAAGTCTTAAAGAGAAAGCGTAACCAAAAATTTTACTTCATCCCAATCAGTAGCTGATACCTCCTTTCCCATGAGAAATCTTTTCCTTTTCACAAACGGATCATTAGGGGGCTCTGTATGGCTGATATTGTGGTGAAACCCCTCCCACAGTGTGATGTCAGGGCCGTGGTTCTGACATCACATTGTGGGAGCCTTGTTGCTTTGTGGGAAATAACAGCTGTTTACAGCTGTTTCCAACTGCCAAAAAAGCATTCAGCATCTCCTTCCACTGACATGACTTGCCAGCAGTAAAAATGTCACCATGTAATAAATGTCAGAATGTAAATAAGAGAGAGGAAAAAATGTACAATGGGGAAACACTGACTAAATCTTTTATACATAATTATTGTAAAAATGATGCACTTTTTTATTACATTATTTTCACTGGAGTTCCTCTTTAACCACTTGAGTACCAGCACCCTCTGCCCCCTTAAGGACCAGAGGGTGCTGGTACAGTAAACCGCCGCTTCCCGACGAATCGCCGCTAACATCCGCCGCTCCCGCCGGTCGCGTCGCTCTGTCTGCCGTCGCTATGACGGCAGAGCGCTGTGCACCACTCATGAGCCGCTTTCATTGGCTCCTGACCCTGTCACTCCATGTAAGCCAATGGGAACGGCTTACATGAATGACAGGGCCAGGAGCCAATGAAAACGGCTCCTGCCCGGCTCACAGTACTCTGCCGTCATACAGGCGGCAGGGCAGCTGATTGCGGCAGAGACAGAGCAGACAGCGCGGCGGGGACAGGCGGGGGGCGCGCGTCGAATGGGACATAGAGTTTATGTCCGCAGGTAGTTAAGAGACTGTATGACCTGTGCTGATATTTTTATATGATTGTTTGTGGGCTTTGGACAGCGCCTTCTCTCAGCAGCGGTCAATTATTAAAACCTTGATTGGTGCTGATAGAGTTTTTTCATTTGGAACTGTAGCTGTAACAGAGCAAACCACTGCTATGGGGTACACGACGGGTCAACTACATACTAAGTTTGTAAGGATCCCTCCTGTAGCGTATTCTGTCCGTTGTAGTGGAGCTGCATACCCCGCCCGTCATAGTGGTCAGTACGCTGATCTACTGGGCACCTTCTTACTATGTATAGTTCTGTTATTGTAGTTCTCTGCGACCTTATTACTTGTGCTTTAGCTAGTTCTTGATAAATATATATGCAGACTTGCTAATATATATTTATCCGTTAGTTGAGCCGTTTGTTATTTTTCTTATTATTGTGTATTGCCTAGTTCCATGCTTGATGGACGTTTGCTGCATCCGCGGTGGATCAGTGAAGTCCATTATCCTGATAGCTTGGATTCTGCCATGACCACGTTGGTGACTGTAGTATTCCTGCTACTCTAGTTTCTGGGAACGTAACTATAGGCTGCAGTTGCTATTACTTACGTTCTATCCTGTAGTCTTACCTGTGTGGATGCTTGCTGGTGACTGTTGTTAGCCTGCTTGCTCTGCTTCTGTGGACGTGACAGTGAGCAGCGGTTGCTACTAGTTACGCTCCAATCTATAGTCCTGTCTTGTACCTGTCTGAATGCTTGCTATCGCTAAGGCGGCACAGTGCGAATTAAGGCAGCACAACATCGCACTGCGCTGCCATTGTGTTTTATTTGTAGCGATATCGGAAGCCCAGAGCTGCAGTTGCTCTGGGCAGCCTGTGTAACCTCTTTCATTATCCAGCTCTTAGCCTTGTTGCGCTGGGTGGTCAGAAAGTATGTCCCCCCAGCATTAGAGTTATAATTACAGTAATGGCAATGATGAAACTAAATCCAAGTTCAAGAACCTTTGTCAAATCCAGAGAAGGGTAATGTTTTAAAATAACAGAATTCCAGCATTAGGTTTACAATGCAATTCAGTGTCAGGGTTCCTACATTGCAACTCCATTTAATTTAACTTACAAACTGTATTTGGCCTTTGTACTTTAATGACTGACTATTAGCTACTGAATACTGGCTATTTCATTAATCAGCACAGTAGAACTGATGGCCTGCTTTAATTACTACCGTAATTGTTTCATGCTAGTCCACTGCTTGTTATACTGCATTGGCCTAAAATAAGTATGCAGTGTTCTCTCTCAACTGGCTGGCTTACTTATTCTAGATGTACAACTAACAAATCAGCATGCCTGTATGCAAGTAGCATATTTTAAGAGGTACTAAGTACAGCTCCCACACTTGCTCCAGTAAAGGTAAAGAAGTAACATGTAATGTTTAATTTTACCACTAGATGGCTTATGCGAACTATGGAAAATAAAGATCTATATCTATTTCTAGCAGTTCTGTGGGAGAAAAGCCCTTTACAAATGTTATTGCATAACTTTTGTGTCAAATTCCATTAAAATATGCATTCCTTTCTTGAAAAAAAAGCAAATGCGCCTCTAGTGTGATAAAATTGTAAACATTTAAAACAAACCCAAATAACTGCACTTATTCCTATCTGAAGAGTAGTAGTCTGACCTGATGAAGGGGGAAGCCTTCAAAGAGCATTGTGACAAGAGCTCTACTGTTGAAGATTACCGTATGTTGACATGTTCAGCAGGAGCGTGTTTGTAATCGGTCTGTTTTGACTGTTGGTCTTGCAGTGCCGCTGGCCGAGTTGTTCCAATCTGGTCCTCTATCTCAGCTTGTACACTGTTTTTAATCATTACAATTTCATCAGGTTGGAGAAGGTGCGTTAGTTTGTTTTTGTGTTTTGCAGTTTCTCCATTGGTCCTACCACTACGGTCTCTTTTAATGTGAAGTTTTTGGATATTATTTTTATTTACAGTTGGTCTTATCGTAGTGTCTTTGGACTTTTATTAAATAATTAGCCTTTGGGAAAAGGGAGTTGTGTAAGGGTAGCCTTTATTTTTGTGAAGAGATGGTAAACCTTTTTAAGTTTATGCTGTTTATTTCTTTCTTGCCACTAAGGTGACATTTTAGGAGCTGCCATTGCGGAAAATACGGGAATGCTGGAGTTGAATCTCAGCTGGAATCTCTTTCGTGGGAGGGGAGCAGTCGCTATTGCTAAAGGTTTAGGGGTAAGAGTATTATATGATTGTCTCACCAGCAACTGTGACATTGTTCTTGTAATGAGTCTGTGTTTTGACAAACAATAATTAATGTATAAAGGTATGATAGAATATACAGGTAGTCCCCGGTTTACGAACGCCCGACTTACGAACGACCCACCGATACGAACGTCCGCCGACCCGCCGCGATGACGTCACGCACCTGGGGACTACCTCTTTTACTGCCGTTCCTTAAGCAGAGTAGGCGCAGCGGAAGCCAGATAGGGGACATCTTACCTGTTCCATGGTGGTGTAACGTCCCATCGTGCTGCCCGGAAGCTGCGCAACCCGTCCTCTTTCTCTGTTCACTGTTCCCCCGGCGGATTCTCATGCGTCACATAATGACGCAATCAGTGGGGGCGCATGAGAAGCCGCCGGGGGGGACAGTGAATAGGGAGAGGACAGGTCGCGCGCAGCTTCCAGGCAGCACGATGGGACGTTACACCACCATGGAACAGGTGAAATGTCCCTGATATAGCTTCCGCTGCGCCTACTCTGCTTAAAGAATGGGGGCAAAGGTGACATATGGGAGGCACATGGGAGACACAATGAAGACCAAGGAGACACGGGGGCCAGAGATGAGCCAGAGGGGGACACTGGAGGCACAAAGGACAGAAAAGGCACAGCGTCCCGACTTAAGAACGGATTCAGGTTAAGAACGAACCTACAGTCTTGTTCGTTAACCGAGGACTACCTGTACAGTATTTGTATACCATCATCAGTAAGCGAGAAAACAGCACTGTCACTACATATGGAAGGCATCACCTTTCAAAATATGTTATAGCATACAGCCTTACTATCTCTGGAACAGTGACTCTTCTCACTAACAAGGTTTTGTTGAGGCCCAGGTGAATGCCGTTATTTGATTGGACGTCCTGGTCAGATAGGTATTTGACAACCTAGCCAAGTCTACTCGTGTTTCTGCTATATCTAGCCTACCCATTGCCAACCCTCTGTCTACTTCTGTCACATCCCTCCAGCCCTGGCCACACCCTCACACCCTTTTCATTGTTGTGTGGCCTCACACCTTTACTAAGGCTGAGCAAATGCCTCATGAGGAGAGAGGAGTAAGATAATAGTTGGTCACTTTCTGATCTGACTCTGGTGACTCACCAGCACATAGAGTGTCATTTGTCACAGCAGTCAGTGCTGCTGAGGTAATAGGGCTGTATACTATACAGCCTCAGTGCCAGATAAGGGTGCCACTTACCCACTACTGGGCCTATGGCATGACAGTATTGTATTCCTCGATAAAAAGGTCCTCCTCTCTGAAACATTGGATTTGATTTGATTAAAGCTCTTTTGAAGAGGATTGCATGCTGTACTCTTATAAGTGCCAACAGGTTGCAAATCATTTGAATAGATTGCTTAAATAAACTCTCATAATGCATTGAAGTGTTTAGATTAGCAAGAGTAATAAGCCATTATACAAAACTCACAATGCATGAGAAATTAGTTCTTGGAGTTAGTCAACAAAGCATTATTGTAAATTAATAATGCATAAAAGAATTGTTAAAATAAATGTTGGTTTGTTTTTTTAAACGAATAAAATAGGAATATACCTGCTGCATCAAATCAGAACGACCTCCAGCAGCCTTTTCACTTTCGATCATTTTGAAATTCTGCCCCTTTTTGGCATGCTATGGCGAGAGTGATTGCTGTCAGCTGAAGTCCCCATGACTTTCAGCCCCAGACTGAGTGTAGAGACTGGCTGCTCCCTTGGTAGTTACGCTGGCCACCCCACCCTCCTACACATCAGCTTGCCCATGCCACCCTGCACTACCTGCTTCATGGCTCAACAAGAGGAAAGACAAGGGGCAGTGGTGGTCACATAACTCAAGGATTGTTTAGACTTTAATCATGCATTATCCCACTAATGGCAGGAGGTGGGAAGGTAAATGGGTGTAATACATTTGTAACTGGAGGTGCGTGTTAAGTGGTGTACACTGTACACACACCAACAGGTATTTACACTAGATACCTCAGCAGCAAAATGTAATTAGAAAAAGTGTTTGGTGTCCAGAAATAAGCAACAGGCTGTCAATGTTTTTCTGCACGTTTAAAAAAAAAAAGAATTAGATGCAAAAAGCTACTGACTATTATGGGCTGTGAGATCTCATGCATTTTAATATGCGTAAAAACTGCATCTAGTGGGAACGAGCTCTCATGGCAAGTGCCACATGGACTGTCCATCTCACAGCTCCCTGCAGGGAAGAGGATAAGGCGTAGAAGCACTAGAGCCATCGCTTCCAACACCTGTGGTCCAGACAAAACTGCATGCCCTATTTAAAGTGGACCTGAACTCTTGCACAGGACAGAAGGAAAACATAGAGAAATGCACCCCGTATGTATTTAGAGAGTTGAATTCCCCCTCATCTGGGACTAATCACCACCAAAATTTGATCTCTCAACTGTGTCAGCTCAGGAATCTCCTCTGCCATGGCAGAGCAGCTAATTGGTAAACACAGGATGTTAACACTATATCTGCTTCTATGAAAGCAGGAAGTAGGCACACTACAAATTTATTGCAGGATTTGTATCTGCTGTAACAAAGAAATGTTTTTCTTTAAAGGTTATTATGCTGTTGCGTATGTTTTAGAGCAGAGAAGAAGTTCTGAGTTCAGGTCTGCTTTAAAGTGGAGCTGTCAGCTTTACTAGCTCTACTATACTATAGAAAAAACATATATATGTAGATGAAATACTTGCTTTACTTAGAAATAATATGTATTGCACTGTCCACATTTTGATGTTAGTGATTTTCTATAGTAAAACAAAGATAAAATCCTTCTTAGGATTCTCAATTTTGTCTGTAGCTATCTTGAAGCCATTCCTGGCATAATTTCCTCCCTTACCCGGTGTATCATTGCCCACCTCCCTCCCAGTCTTTAGACACTCCCACCCAGGTCTGCAGTAGAAAGTGCATTGAGAAATATTGGCCAATCAGAGAGGAACAGAGGTGTGGGAGAAGAAAATAGGAGGGAAAGAGGTTTCAGCCAATCAGGCTGCATTAGTTAAGTCTGAGGCAAAAGTATAGAAGAAAAAAAGAAAACCCAAGATGTCCTGCAACCTCTGTTGTGCGGCAGGGGTACCAAATAAGAGCCAGGGAATCTGGGGAATGATGTTTAATGGAGAAAAAAAAAATAAAGAGTGATTTTTAACTTTTGGATTGCCTGGTTAGCATCCTTATTAACCACTTGAAGATCAAGGTCTTAAACCCCCCCCCCCCCCCCCCCCCCCAGTGACCAGGCTATTTTTTACAATGAAGGCCACTGCATCTCTAAGGGCTTGCTGCAGGGCCGCACAAATCAGCACACAAGTGATTCCTCCCCCCCCATCCTTTTCTGCCCACCGACAGAGACACATCAGTTCCTGCAAAAGATCAGTTCCTGCAAAATGCATTCATAGTCTATGATATCTGCAGATCTCATACACACCTTGTTTAACGGACATTCCTCTGCAGATCAGACAATTAAACAAGGTGTGTATGATGATCTGCAGATCTCATAGACTATGAATGCATTTTGCAGGAACAGATATTTTGCAGATACTGATCTGTTGCATGTGTACAGCATCTTTGTGTAAAGCATCTTGCAAAGATTTTATCTGATGGGGAGTTCAGCTCAATAGAATAGACTGTGTAGGTATGGCTCTCATACTACATGGAAGGGGGTAAAATTGGTCTGTGATCTTTCATTTTCCAAATACTTTTATCTGATGTGTGTACCCACCTTCAGGGTTATTGTGAGGGTAAGCATAGTGTGAGAATAAGGGTAGAGTGAGAGTAGAGTAGTTTACTGTAAACTGTCCCCTTACCCCTTGGGATTGCTGTTACTGGTTTAACACATCCACTTTAAAGGGACACTTAAGTCAAACAAAAAAAATGAGTTTTACTCACCTGGGGCTTCCAATAGCCCCCTGCAGCTGTCCGTTGCCCTCGCCGTCTCCCTCCGATCCTCCTGGCCCCGCCGGCAGCCACTTCCTGTTTCGGTGACAGGAGCTGACAGGCTGGGGACGCGAGTGATTCTTCGCGTTCCTGGCCACAATAGCGCCATCTATGCTGCTATAGCATATATCATGTACCATATAGCATCATAGAGGGTGCTAATGTGTCTGGGAACGCGAAGAATCACTCGCGTCCCCAGCCTGTCAGCTCCTGTCACCGAAACAGGAAGTGGCTGCCGGCGGGGCCAGGAGGATCGGAGGGAGACGGCGAGGGCACCGGACAGCTGCAAGGGGCTATTGGAAGCCCAAGGTGAGTAAAACTCATTTTTTTTGTTTGACTTAAGTCTCCCTTTAAGGTTGAAATGTATATTTTTCCCTGTGTTATCCATTCCCTGTTTAGCAATTATCATTTTATGAACAGGCTAGCTAAGTAACTGTGACAATGCATAAGGAGACTTCCGGAAAAAACCACAATGACTTTATCTAGAACAAACACATTATCTTGTGGACATCAATTCATCTCCCTATAATGGAACAAAGCCGCTCTCTCTGAGGCAGATTAAACCTATTTATCATCATTTGTACCTGCAGGTATTTTCTTTAGAGGAACACATGATTTCTTTCCTTGTAGGAAGATGATACATAATTTATGGCACGTCTACACTGCCAAAAGCCAAATTTACCCTTAGCTTCTAAATGTGTGTGTATATGTACAATATATATATACTGTATATATATATATACTGTATATATATATATATATATATATATATATATATACTGTATATATATATATATATATATATATATATATTGATGTTTTTCTGGCTTTGAAGAGTTATTTTCTTACTCTTAAGGGGGATATTTGCTAACTAACAGTAAAATTCCTGTTTATGTAGCATAGCGCACATTACCCTAGCAATGCGCGTTACCTAGGTAATGTGGGTTGCCCTAATTTCGCAGTGTGCTATGTGAACCTGTAAAATTGTTGTGCGTTTCTGTGCATGGCAGTTTTACTGTCAGTTAGTGAATATCCCACAAGATGCGTGCACAATACTATATGTACAGCTTCTCACTCACATACAGCAGAGTATCACTCCTTTTGTTATGGGGAGAGAGGAGGGATGATGTGCAGCAGTAAGGAGGGGAACAATGGACTCAGCCACTGATTGTTGCTTATAGATTTGCCATGCTGGCTCATTAAGCGACCTCGTCAGACCTGGGGGGGGACATGTACGCATGCTAGATTCATGACCAAGATGGCCTTACAGGCCGGGAATGCTCTAACATATGTACAAGGCTATATACATACTTTTACAGACACAAAGTGAAAGTATGTGTGGTATATAAACCTGATTCAGAGCAGAACATACAAAAACATTTACCAAAGTTCAGGCACACTTTAATACTACGAATCAGCTGATTTCGGTGCGCGGCTCTGAGAGCCAAGCGCCAAAACTGGGCACCGTCATAACAGCAATGCTATGATACGCACCCTGCGTAGCAGTAATTCTGGGCTCTGGCGGCTGCCAGATCCCGAATTACAACTCCCTCCAAGTTGCGACAACTCGGAGGGGGAATAGTATGTAACGCCGCCTCGGAGTTTAGCGGCAGCAGGGAGAGCCGTCATTCTGCTCTCCCCGTGCCGAACTGAGCGGCGCCGATCAATATGACATGCACCGTTAATACTATTAGTGATTGAAGTTCCCCTTAAGAGCCGCTTCACACTACGTCCACCGCAGTGTGGACAATATAATGGCATCGCAACACAATGCAATTATATTCTAATGGTGCTTCCCCGCTGATGCGTTTTCAGTGTGGTGTGACAATTTCCGACAGATTAACATACACCATGCTGCGCATTATCAGCAGATGAGTGCAGTACTAGTAAGGAAGAATCACCCTTATGTCTTATTGGTCTTCACTTGCAAGATAAGAATTGATCAGTCTTTTTTTCCTTTAAGGCAAATATTTTTCTAAAATTGCTTGACCTTTCTTACAACGGGTTTGCTAATGATGGAGCCACTGCTTTAGGAGAAGCACTGAAGGTTAACAATGTTTTAGAAGAATTAAATATCAGGTAAGCAGTAGGCAGAGAGCCCACCTTAAACAAGCACTGCATAATAAGTTATCAATTTATAAAGTTTAAAAGTAATAATAACCACAACCAAGTGCAAAAAGTATAATGTGAATGAATGGAAGAGTGAAGTAAAACAGACACAAAATCTACCTATCCCTGCAGAGATAAAGTGACCCCATACCTGGAAAATCCTAACTAGACATAAGTCCTGAGTCTCTACAAATTAAAGGCTCAGAACTTGGATATTGAATGTGGAATAAACTTATAGATGTACAAAACCAGGGAGTATAGACTGCGCTAGTGCTGTGACCAGCAAATTCAGCCACCCAGAAAAGCAGATAGCAGGACATTGATAAACTCTACTCTTACAGTGCAAATGACTATAGTAAAATTTCAGTGATAGATACTGAGATTTTACAACAGCTAAACATAACCATATTCTCTGACAGAACATATTCTCCCTCTATCGATGCCTAACCTTAACCACCACCCACCATGGCTTACCTTAACCATCACCCACCACGGCCTCCCTTAACCACCCTCCCCAAGGCTAACCTTAATTCCCCCCCCCCTTCCCCAGCTAAACTTATCTACTCCCCCCCACACACAACTAACCTTCACCACCACCCCATGGCTAACCATAACTGCCCCCCCCCCCATGCCAAAACTGCAATTGGAGGCCCCTCCAAACATCCGCCAAGTTGGGGAGCCCAAATGTACTGCTTCCCCCATAAGGACGAGGCTCACTTCTTGCTGCACTACTGCAAAAACACTCTTCTAATGTTGTTTACAGACTGCTTACCCATTATACAGCTATCCATCACCCACAACCCAGGACTCAACCCCCTTCATATTCCCCATCTTTCTTTTGCTTGGGCAATTGCAGTATTACTCAAAGGAAGTGTGTGAGAGAGAGAGTCTGAGTGAAAAAGAAAGAGACTCTGTGTGAGAGAGAGTAGAGTGTGTAACCCAGCAAACTATGCAGATTATTTACATGAATGGAAGGATGTTGTGATTGCCATAGTGGGGTGAGATGCAGACTCCATAAGTTCTTGTGCTGCACAGTGATCTAAACATGAGGAGCTATACTAGGCACAGCACTTAGCAGCACACAGACATGGCACAGAGAAAGCAGCTATCACTAGCTTTCATGGGAATCTTTGGCCACAGGACCACGAAGAGGTAGGTGTATAAAAACTTACTCAGCTCTTATAGTCACTTTACCTGGGTCACTACAGTAACATTTCTCCATATTTTTCTCCATGTGCTCTGATGTTTGTGCCACATTTGGCAGAACGTCAACGGAGTCAGAAGAGGAGCTATTACAATGTCTAGTAAGAGAGCTGCAGTGGGATGTAATTTGTACAAACCAGTGCACTACCCATCATTATATGACCCAATGCTACCGCCCTGCCCCAGTGAGCCCTAGATAACTGCCTTCATTCTCTTGTGACAAATATGGGCCCTGTACACCAACATATTATGCAGCGCTGTACAATAGATAAAGTGTTGCAAATTACTGATTAACATAGATAATAACAAATGCAATCTAAGGCATGACAAGAAGCTGATCAATCAAACGTATATTCTAAGTGTAGGTAAATACAGAATACAAATGGGAGTGGCCAAAATAGTATCGAAGCGTTAGAGCAAATGGAAGATTAAATAGACAGTTTTGAAGAGGTGGGCCTTGAGAGCTTGTTTGGATGTGTTAAAATGAGGAGGAAACCTAATAGAATGAGGGAGGGAGTTCCAGAGAGTGGGAGCAGCTCTAGAAAAGACTTGAAGCTGTGCATACGAAGAGCTTATAAGCATGGGCGTCCGCACATAGGCAAAACCGGGCATCTGCCCGAGCCTGGCCGCCCGCTGCCCCCCCCCCCCCCCCTGGCCGCGTGCCCGTGCAGCCAGCAGGAGGGGAGCAGCGCAGAGAAGAGAGAGAGCTATGGGCACAGTGGGGAAGGGCGGACGTCTCCCCCCCCTTCCCTCACCTTAGGGGGCTCTCTCTCCCTCGCTTTCCCCTTCGGAATGAAGTGTGCAGCGGCTGGGCAGCGGGCGGAACTTACCTCGTCTCGCTCCTGCGCTGGAAGTTCTGGTGCCGCACTCTGGTCTGGACCAGACCAGAGTAGCGGCTAATCCATCCGGCGCGTGCGACGAGAGGAGGTAAGTTCCGCCCGCTGCCCAGCCGCTGCACGCTTCATTCCGGACTCCGGAGGGGAGAGGGAGGGAGAGCCCCCTAAGGTGAGTGCCCATAGCTCTCCCTCTTCTCTGCGCTGCTCCCCTCCTGCTGGGGCACACATGGCCACTTTTTCTGGGGACATATACCCCTGCCTACATATACTGGGACATATCCCCCTGGCTACATATACTGGGACATATACCCCTGCCTACATATACTGGAACATATCCCCCTGGCTACATATACTGGGACATATACCCCCTGCCTACATATACTGGGACATATACCCCTGCCTACATATACTGGGACATATCCCCCTGGCTACTTTTTCTGGGGACATATACCCCTGCCTACATATACTGGGACATATCCCCCTGGCTACATATACTGGGACATATCCCCCTGGCTACATATACTGGGACATATCCCCCTGGCTACATATACTGGGACATATCCCCCTGGCTACATATACTGGGACATATACCCCTGCCTACATATACTGGGACATATACCCCTGCCTACATATACTGGGACATATCCCCCTGGCTACATATATTGGGACATATCCCCCTGGCTACATATACTGGGACATATACCCCCTGCCTACATATACTGGGACATATACCCCCTGCCTACATATACTGGGACATATCCCCCTGGCTACATATACTGGGACATATCCCCCTGGCTACATATACTGGGACATATACCCCTGCCTACATATACTGGGACATATACCCCTGCCTACATATACTGGGACATATACCCCTGCCTACATATACTGGGACATATACCCCTGCCTACATATACTGGGACATATCCCCCTGGCTACTTTTTCTAGGGATATATACCCCTGCCTACATATACTGGGACATATCCCCCTGGCTACATATACTGGGACATATACCCCCTGCCTACATATACTGGGACATATACCCCCTGCCTACATATACTGGGACATATCCCCCTGGCTACATATACTGGGACATATACCCCTGCCTACATATACTGGGACATATCCCCCTGGCTACATATACTGGGACATATCCCCCTGGCTACATATACTGGGACATATACCCCTGCCTACATATACTGGGACATATACCCCTCCCTACATATACTGGGACATATCCCCCTGGCTACATATACTGGGACATATCCCCCTGGCTACATATACTGGGACATATACCCCCTGCCTACATATACTGGGACATATACCCCCTGCCTACATATACTGGGACATATCCCCCTGGCTACATATACTGGGACATATCCCCCTGGCTACATATACTGGGACATATACCCCTGCCTACATATACTGGGACATATACCCCTGCCTACATATACTGGGACATATACCCCTGCCTACATATACTGGGGACATATACCCCTGCCTACATATACTGGGCACATATACCCCTGCCTACATATACTGGGCATATATACCCCTGACTACATATACTGGGCACATATACCCCTGGCTACCTGTTCTGGGGACATCTCTACCCCTGGCTACCAGTTCTGGGGACATCTATACCGCTGGTCACCTATTCTGGGGACACCTATAGACCTGGGGCTACCTATTTTTGGGGAACCACTGCTGTCAGATTGAGTGTATTTTGGGGAACTGCTGCCAGGTGAGAGGTGTCTACATATAAAGGGGGCATTCTGCCTATTTATGTGAAAAGCTGTCTATTTATGTGCCTCATGACTGCTGAATTTGTCTTGTTGCGGGCCTCATGGTTACTGACTTTGTCTTGTTGGGGGCCTCATGATTTGTTGGGGGCCTCAAGATTGCTGAATTTGTCTTGTTGGGGGCCTCATGATTGCTGAATTTGTCTTGTTGGGGGGCCTCATGATTGCTGAATTTGTCTTGTTGGGGGCCTCATGATTGCTGAGTTGTTCATGTTGGGGGCCTCATGATTGCTGAATTTGTCTTGATGGGGGGGGGCCTCATGATTGCTGAATTTGTCTTGTTGGGGGTCACATGATTGCTAACTGCGAGACTATGGAAAAAGCTGAATCATCATCATATGAGACAATAGCATTAAACCTACTTTTTCCGCTTTTTAAAACAGAAAATGAAACTGGGAGGTTCTAAAAAAAATGAATCATTTTTTCAGGAGTACGATGGATGAAATTGTTTATCTTCACAGTTTATTTTCAACTTAATTTTCCATAATGTTCATGTATGAGTTAAAACGTTTGTATTTAGTTTAAATTGCTGTTGGCACTTTGTGATAGTAAAGTGACTTAGCAGTTTGGACACTCGACCTCCAAAAGGTTCGCCACCACTGTCCAAATTTAATGTCCCACCATTGCTTAGTTCATGTAAACTTGTCTCCACCCACGACCACACCCACATTCTGGTTCATGACCACACCCATTTTTCGGCGCGCCGCATGATTTAGCTCCATACACCAACCCAGATTTGCGCCACCCCGCTTTTTGCTTCCCACTTTTTGCCCCCCCCCCTGGAAAATTTTCTGCGGACGCCCATGCTTATAAGTGAGGAAGACTTTCAGTATATTAGTAACTCGTTATGTAACCAATTTTGGAACATAAAGCATTTTTAGTTTAGTGGAACCTGAACATTTTAGTATTTTCTTACAAGCAGGAAGATGGTTAGCAGATGTGGGTGTTTTATATTGTTCAGTAGAATTCCTTTGTATAATTGTATTTTATCCCTTTATATTGTGAGCAGGATTTAACAGTGTATGTTGTGTTTTGTAGCAACAACCGCATTTCCTTGCAAGGTGCTTTACGATTTGCATTGAGCCTTAAAGAAAACAAAACTCTGAAAGTACTAAAGGTAAGCTAAGCCTTATTTTGAAGGGAAATTGTATGGGGTTTTTTTCCAGCACTAAACATGCAAAATAACAGCATTAAAGCAAACTCATTACAACTGTACCACAAATCCTGCAGTCTATTGTTGTCCATTGGTGCCTTGTTATGCCCCACTTTGTAAAGTATTTCTATTCTAAGCTAGAACATGGTGATATGCAATAATTTAGCTTAGCTAAATAACCCCTTTTGTGTAGCTGTGTTTGCTTACAGCTGTACGCCTATTCAGCACTAGGTGTTAGGCAGGGTTCCGGCTGAGTTGAGGCATATGGAGAAAGATACTGTAGATGCAGAAAATCCTAATAGTGTTGTATTGCTGGGCTGTGAATTGATTTATGTATTATTTATTTATTGTATTTATAAAGCGCCAACATATTATGCAGCGCTGGACATTAGTTTAGGTTACAGACAATATTTAGGGTGACATACAGCAATATGACAATACAGGAGTACAAGAAAACCAGATCACACTGCACAGTATGAGTACAAGGTAATGCTTAGTCAGTCACTGGATGAAGCATGGAGATCGGCTGTTTCCGCCTGTCTCCGTGCTGAGAACCGCATCAGCGCCCCCACTGGAGCTAGGGAAGGTTTGCGGGATGTTTCGGGGGAGCCAGCGCTGGATTGCCTGCAGCTACGGAGGAGGGGGGGGGCCTTGTTGGGACCCTGGGACTTCCCCCTCCTGAGCTGGGTGCCCCCCAGGGGAACTTTTTTTTTGTTGCAAAGTCTCTTTAAGAGGAGATCTTGCATAATCGGGGGGGAGGAAGAAGCTGAGATTCTCCATTGTTTCAATGTTAGCGTTAGCTATGCTATGCTTTGTTGCAAAGGACTGATGTGTAGACTGATTGGGTGCTATGTTATTTTTATAAAAAGTGGCTGTATTTGTAAAGATGTGATCTTGTAACAGGCTGTTTTTCTATCTTGCTACAATAAAAACATTAAAAAAAAAAGGTGAGTTTTGAGGGCCTTCTTAAAGGTGTTGAAGGAAGGGGCTGCCCTAATGGGTGGAGGTAGGGAGTTCCATAGTGTTGGAGCGGCTCTTGAGAAGTCCTGGAGGCGTGCATGGGACTGGGTGATGTGGGGGACGGTCAGGCGAAGTTCATTGGAGGAGCGGAGTGAGCGGCTAGGTGTGTATCTCTGAGTAAGATCAGAAATGTAGGTTGGACAGGTTTTGTGGACAGATTTGTAGGTCAGACACAAAATCTTGAATCTGATTGTGGACTGATAGGAATCCAGTGGAGGGATTCACAGAGGGGAGCCGCCCTGGTGGAGCGATGGCAGAGGAGTGGATAATTCTGGCTGCCGCATTCATGATGGACTGCAGTGGGGCTATTTGGCTCATAGGGAGACCAAATGATCTGAAATTATGTTGCTGAAACCCTCTGGTGCCAAATTCATGAGTGGATGAACTCAAGTTCTCTTAAGTTTTGCCCTCTGAAATTCACCATTTTCCACTCACTTCTGCTTATCCTATCCCTATAGATTTTTTTTTTTAACTTTCTCTCAAATATTAAATCAGAAATTATAGAAATCAAACAAAAAATATATTGATTGGTTATTTGAAGTGTGCACCACCAAATCGACAATCTGTAATTGTGGTAAAGTCCCCTTTAAGGTATGTAATAATATCATAACCCCCTTAGGGGAAAACTTTTTCATATACGTGTTTCATAGGTTTTTGCCTGAGAATAAGCTCATGTTATATGCACAGTACTCAGTTTGCTTTTCCTGCAGTAAGATTGATCATGTTGTGCTATACATGTTTACTGATCTCTCAAAGCAGGCAAAGGAAAGCCTTGGCTATACAGTACTATGATCTGTTAAGAGACTTCGAAATCTTTTTACATGTATGCATAGAGTGTAATTGTATACACAGTATAACAGTGGGGATTACATCATTTTCTGTTTACAGATGGCAAGAAACCCAGTACAGAGTGAGGGTTGCTTTGCCATCCTTAAGGCTATCCAAGCAAACTCAGAGTCAGCCATTGAATCACTGGATTTCTCTGTAAGTACACTCTGGATCTTATAGCATATAGTTTATACGTGCACTGCTTGTACTCCTGTGATTAATGTAGTGTACTGGAACACAATGGGTCCGATTTATTAGGCTGGATACAGATGCAGTACAAGGGATGGAAAACACAGTGTAAATATAATAAGCAGGCACTCCTTATAGACACGGCAACCAACAACCGTGTGGAAGCATCAGTGCAAGCTGAAACAGAGTAGCTCACATGAAGTGAAAACTGTCATCTAATGAATACAGTCTGTAAAGGATTTACTGTATATACTTGCATATAAGCCTAATTTTTCAGCACAAAAAAAATGTGCTGAAAAGTTATCCCCTTGACTTATATTCAAGTCAGTGGAGCAGAACAGATGGTGGAGCAGGTTTTGTTACTGGCAGAGGAGTGTAAGGATTGTGCACTAGTGAGCCTGCTCTTGCCAGCTGGCTCCCTGCTGTGTCTGTGCACCCCATCCCCCACAACATGATGTGCAGAGTGCGCTGCTCCAGACTACCTGTGTCCCCAGGCTTGTGAACTGGAGTGCAAGCAACGTGTCAGTGGTGCAATGATAGGGGACACAGCTGTATCATCCTTGGGGCTATGGGGAGATCTGGCTATGGGGAGAGGGGCTGACTTGCACTAGGGGAACATCAGGCTACTGTGGAGGGGGCTATACTGGGTAGGGGGGCTTATACACGAGTCCATCACTTTTTTTCTTGGTTTCTGATGGAAAAGTGGGTACCTCGGCTTAAACGCAGGTCAGCTTATATGCAAGTATATACGGTATTAGTTCTAATTGCAAATGCACATGTGACTACAGTTGCCGGACTGCTAGTTACTAGCTCTTCAGGAACCCTCACAAAGGATTAATATGATGCAGGTAATGGCAGTGGCCTAGCTAAGGAGCTATGGGTTCGTCCTGGTGCAAATTTTACATTGCCCTCCCCACCCTCCCCCCAAGCACTCTATACATAATAATTGATACGGTGCACCAAAACCTGCCAAGGACGATCGCAGTGTCAGAGGTGCAAAAAGGGGATGGGGAACAGTTTGTTAATGATTACTACTATTCAAAGCATCTATAGAAGCGATTATTACCAGCACAGGACCAATAGAAAGCTAATACTGTGGTTGAGAGGGGGCCCCTCTGGCCCAAGGGCCCGATGCGGTCGAAACCTCTACAACCCCTATTGCTACACCCCTGGGTAATGGTTTAAACGTCTTGCTATGTATCCATAAATGAAACCCAGGTCAGGCTTGCTGATTGACCTCTCTCATTCGGGGATCTGCAACTCAAGAGAACCTTAGTAGGGTCACACTGAGTCCGCTGCCCTGAATTTTTATGGACTGGACAGCAGACCTAAAACTGACAAGCATAAGACTGCAATGGTTTACTGTGATCTAGCTCACATTTATCTGTTAAATTTTAGTCCATTACACCTTATTGTTTGGAAAAGACTTGCCACATGCATTTTTCTGGGTAGCGTGTCAGAATCAGACATAATGAAAATCACAGACAACACAGAGAAGGCTTTTTGTGTTCATTTTAATGGAAGCGCAGCTTGTGAAGTTCCTACCAGGAGTTTCCTGTTCCATGCCAAATTGAATGCCTGTCATGAGGTGAGAGAAGGAGATAGAGAGAAGCATACCAAGCTTTTCTTAAAAATGCCTTCAAGCTAATTCATTCACATGGGGAACTTAATATTTAGGGTGTATAAATCCATGACAAGGCCCAACCCAATTTTATAAACGCTACCTGCAAATGATATCCCTGGGAAAGAATAGCAAAGACCTTAAAGCAGATCTGTTTCTAGAAAAGGATAACAAAGTGGATACTCATCTCAGTAGTGGGGAGTCTTTACATGGTCCAAATGCTTCCTAGACCCTCTTTTAGCCCTCTGTTGCCTTATGTGGCCATGCCTTCATCTGTGTACAAGCTTATTCATACTGAGCAATAATAAGTAAGGTGCGTGCATGCCCAGTGTAACGATCGGTGTAACACAGAGAGGGTCTGATTACCGGTGATCTGCAGTATCACCGAGAATACAGATATATACCCGATTATTGATGATCTGCAGTATCACTGATAATCAGATATATCTTCTAACCTCTGGACACCTGAGGGATGAGAGTGTTTGGTGCAACAGTAATACTTTGAGGAAAGCACCTGAGAGATAGGTGCTAGGCACTAAGAGATACTGCTCTGGATCAGATTCCTTCCACAGGTCTGATGCTCCCCAAGGGGCGGAGCCAGACTGAGAGAGTGGGAAGGACAGAACGTGAGTGACACCAAGGAGCAGTGTCACTAACGGATCTGTGAACTATCTCTTAACAGGAGAGATAGTTCTCGAGGTCGGACAGGCCAGGTTGTAAACACACGGACAGATACAGTACAGAGACAGGAGACAGATGCAGAATCCTGGAACTAGCAGAGTTTGGCAACAAGGTATCAGAAAGACAAAGGTACAGAATCAGAGATCAGAAGAATGGTCAGGAAAGCAGAAGGTCATAACAGATAATCAACAATGCCTAGACTTGAGTGTGAGCTCCAAATTCTCACACTCCAGGGACTGAGCTAGATAATAACAATAATACAGATGGTACAGAATTCCTAGACTAAGGTGTGAGCTCCGTGATCATCAACACCTATGAAACTGTCTAATAACACAGACACTGACAAGGTCTGAGTGCTACCACGTAGTGATCGCAACGCCAGACACCAGAGAACTGACCAGCACCCAGTATATATACTCTAGCGCTCTCCAGCGCCTCCCCTAAGTGCTGGACCAATGAAGGTTGCTGAATTTGTCAGCTGACCCCCTTCTGACTGCCATAAAGGCCCTGCCTCTCTGCGCGCGCGCACGCACGCGCGTCCTCCTAAACCAATGTGGACTATCAGTCCCAGCCACACCAGTCATGTGTTGTAATGTTTCTGCTGTGTTGGATGCGGAAACCGCCGCACCGCTGTCCGTACGTGCAGCGTTTTCTCCGCATTCCGCATTGTTGAAAGGAGCAGGACTATGCGTGCAACTTGCCGCCTTGGACGCGGAATCCGCCGCCCTGTTGTTATAGCATGCGGCGTTTCTCCGCGCTCCGCCTGCGCGCCAGCTGCCCTGTTGGACGCAGAATCAGCCGCCTCACTCTGAGTCTTAGCGGCGGCTTTTCCGCGTTTCCTCACACCCAGTAGGAGTAAGGTCCAAACATGCACAGATGGAAGAAGCAGTGTAGAGTGGCTTCTTTCTTTCTACTGGACATGCCAGGACCTTATTTGTGCATGCCCAGTATTCCCAATAAACTCGTACATAGCGAGAACACGGCCACGAGAAACATATCCAACAAGCTTGTGCCGAAAATGTTTCAAGGGACCCAGTGCTGGAATTGTGGGGTGTAAGAGGATCGGGGAAGCCTCTGGATTATTCAGAGGTTTCCTACTGCTGAGATAAGTATCTTATTTTTTTATTTTTATTTTTTTACTTTTTTTGGCTTCAGGAATGAGTTAACTATAACTATAGTACAGGAGGGTGTCAGCAAACTGTCATCTTAAAGCTAACCTGAACTGAAAAATAAAAGTCAAAATAAACATACATATGTCCTGCTCTTTTCTCCTGTTGCACGTCCAGTTTGTCCACTGATGGAATTCTCCATTTTAAAAATGGTGATGACCTCATAACAGCTTCTGGGTCAGCACTCTGTTAACCAGTAATACTGCTTGCGCCATAGGGAAACATAGACATTACCTTGCACATCAGTTGTCCTTTCAGTTATAATTGACAGCAACTGATATAGTGGAAAAGGCCTAAGACTTTCAGTTCCGACTAGATCTAGTTAGAACTGGAAGGAATCTTTGTTAGAAGAAAATAGTGAGCTCCTGAGAGGAACTGACGGCAAGTTAAGTATGTAATATTCATTTACAGGTACATCGTGTTTATTTTAAATAATTTTACTTAAAATGAGTAGAAAGCCCAATGCAAGATTAATAGGCAAAACAAACCACAAGTGGGTACCAAAACAGAAACCAACAGATTACCACAAATCCATTAAAATGGACATAGTATTGCTCCGTCATAGTGTGAAGCCAGCCTAAATCACATCTGTTATCATCAAGGATATGAAGTCTGCATATTGTGCATTGTCCAGCTGCAAGGGCATACAGTTTTGTAGTAAACATTATAAGCCATTCATTGCTAAACTGCAGTTACCGTATAGTTCAGTCAAGTGTTCCATGTATTAAAAACCCTGCTTTGCTTTTCTCTGCAGGACATTGTAGTTAATAAACAATTTGATGATTTGCACACTGCTGTGAAGGCAACTATGCCAAATTTGATGATTAAACTTGGTGGAAATTCTGAAATGTTCAAAAGAACCTATCTAAAGGTAAGATCATTTGTACTCGCTGCAATCTATATCAAGCACCTCGTTTTAAACAAGGTGATATAACACTTTGATAACATTTAAGTTTTGAAAATCTTATAAATTGTGTGCACTTTAGGGATTCCCTGTCATCACGTCTCTAGCTTGTTTCGTAGCAGAAATTATATGTTCTTAACATAAACCTTTCTCAAATTAAAAACAACATTTACTAAGGTTAACCTCCTCTGCAGTATTCATTTAGGGTAAGTTCATATTGAATTAATTGCGATATGCATGCAGAACATGGCAACAGATTTTAAAATTAGCGTCACACATGTGCGTGGCAACACATGATACCTGGCCATCTTTTATTTGTGATGCGGCGTAACATGCAGATTGTCCAGTAGCGTACATCGTGACGTGCGTTATTATGATGGAACCAAAACCACTGCAGAGCCAATGCATCAGTGAAGGGGCCCATTGTGTATGTTATAATTTACCCTTAAATTATAAAATAAATAAGGTTCCCAACAGCTGTCACAGCTGTTGTTGGATGTTGGTACAGGAATATAGGCATTGACTGCTGCCACAACTACACTTATGCACTTAACCATACACCAGAAAAGGCACGACAGAGAGTGGGGCACTTTTACACTTCACACTTTTGTTTAAATACCACATTCTGTATTTTAGACTTTAGTCTGCCAATTCATACAAATGTTCACAGGTGCAGTAGATGTTCAGTAATTTACTGAAGCCATTTGACAACAGCCTGTTTAGTAACAGCAGAAAGTGTTTGGAGCTGTCTCTGTGTTGTTACATGCTGTTCCTTGCAGTGAGGGCATTACAATAGTAAGAGGCATCCTGACATCCCTTTAGAATGTACATGTTTGTTATACTGCCTCTGCTTGGTCTGAATCTGTCTATTAGACTTTCTTAACATTTTATTTAATTGCAACAGTTTAGATGAACTCCAAGAAACTCTTAAGATGCCCTGCTTAGGTGATTTTCTTACTAGCTCCTCTGCATCTTCAAACAGGAACCTAAAGGATTAAACAGCCGAAGGGCTGCAGGGAAAACCTCTTTTGTTCCATTCTCTCTTCTCGCTGCCTGTGGGGTAGAAAAGCTTGTTCCTCCCAAGAAGCCTTTGCAGCCTATCAACATCCGATCAGCGGGACTTGCAGGAGACAGGGGCTGTTTCTATTAGCTCTCTGTTCCTGTCATAGCTCTCTCTGCTTCTGCGAATCACAGCTTTGCAGTCTCCTTACTGTTTACAGAGAACATTTAAGTGATATTCGAGCTGGGATACAAAAGAATTATTATTATTATTATTTAGTATTTATATAGCGCCGACATATTACGCAGCGCTGTACAGTGTATATATGTATATATATATATATCTTGTCACTAACTGTCCCTCAAAGGAGCTCACAATCTAATCCCTACCATTGCCATATGTCTATATTATGTAGTGTAAGTACTGTAGTCTAGGGCCAATTTTAGAGGGAGCCAATTAACTTATCTGTATGTTTTTGGAATATGGGAAGAAACCCACGCAGACACGGAGAGAACATACAAACTCTTTGCAGATAGTGCCCTGGCTGGGATTCGAACCAGGGACCCAGCGCTGCAAGGCGAGAGAGCTAACCACTACGCCACCGTACAGAAGTGGTGTGGTAGAACATTTTGGAGAAATACATGGAGGTAATCCTGCGGGACTGAAGTTTAAGGGGATCTACAGGTTACCGGATTGTGGAAGGGGAGGTGACAGGGAGAAGGCACTCCTCCAGAAGGAATCCCAGTGGATCTATACCTTGAATTCTTTAGAACCGATGGGTTTAAATAGTGACTTGGACTTTGTCCCGTTCCTATGAATGCAAAGGGTAGCATCATCAGTGGCTGAATAGAGTACTGGTTAAGTGCACTGCCTTTGACATGGGAGACCAGGGTTCGATCCTGGCTAGGGTCAGTACCTATTCAGATGATTTTTTGTAGAAAAAGCAGCGGGTTGGCACTACTGTGAGAGCTGGCGTCCTGCGGTGGTCTTGAATCTATCCCACTTCTAGCATAGCGTGCTCTGGTGTATAGAAATGTACCAGGTGGCAGAGGAGGCAAAGCAAATGGATACCGGCACTGCTGTAAGCTATATTTAATAAATATGGTGAATACAGTACAAAAAGCATATGAAAATTCAGGTTGCTGTAGCTGTGTTACAAATTCATAGCATATCAGGTGGGATACCTTGTGGTGCGGTGGGTGCCGGGTGAGGTTAAGCCTGACGGCCGTTTCGCGCACGTCTGCGCATCTACGGAGGCTGCAAAGGCGGGGGAGACGGATTGCCGGTATTAGTAACCAGGCGCGCACAGCGGTGACGTCCCGCTTCTCGGCTCCGCCCCTAAACTTCCTTCTCAAGTCTACAGACGGCTGGAGCGCATAGCGCACCAGCAACGTCTGACGTGATGGCAGCGTGGATACACTGAATCAGTTGATCAGTGTAGCGTGCATTACGCTTAGTCACGCGCCTGTGGTGCTAGTTGGGCCGGTCTGGCACCATCTAGTGCTAAAAAATGAGAAAGCACCTCCGATGTGGTTTCAGGGTAGAATAGTGGGAAATGAGGATGAAAGGCATAAAAACAGGTAGCAAGAAAAAGTGGGAGTGACGTTTAGCATGGTGAACATGTATAGTGCCCTAATTCCACATCGTTAAGTGCTGTCCCTGCAGCGAAACTGTCGCCCCAGTAGTGGGCGACTGTGTCGTGATAAGTGACAGTGTGTCACTAAATCTACCTAGACTAAAGAACGGAGTTGATTAAAATCATTGACAAGATTGGTTGCCCGATGAATTGACCCCATAAGGGGTCAAACGAGGGGTCAATCCAATCTCTTAGAGAGGTAGGGAGGGGTATGGGGAGCTAGAAATGGACAGCCACTGCACCAGCATCAGATAAGTTTAAATATAGGGGAAATAGGTCAAAGGAGATGTAATAACTCTAATTGGCATTCTAAGGTTAAAAAGAGACATTCAGTCTAGGGGTCCAAAAAACAAGAAAGATCTGTGTAGTCATTTAGGCCTAAAGGGCCCATTGCATTGGTCCGTAGAATCAATAGGACTTCTTCACGTTTCAATCTTTTTTCTCGATCGCCCCCTCTAGTAGGAGGTGGGACTTGTATTAAGCCTGCAAAAGTAAGTGCATTTGGATCACCCCTATGATTGTCTCTTATATGTTCCACCACTCTGGGTGATCCCTTGCCGGAGCCTATAGAATTGTAGTGTTCCCGGAATCTTTCGCCCAGAGTTCTGGTAGTCTCTCCGATATAGAATCTGCCACAGGGGCACCACAGGGCATAAACCACAAATCTGGTCTTGCATGTCACAAATGCGCGTACGTGCCGTCGAATTGGTCCTACTTGTACATCTGTACCTGTCACCATCTGCTTACATGACTTACACCGACCACACCTGTGGTTGCCCTGTGGTTGGCCCCTGCGCAACCAGCTACTCCCATCAGGGGAGCTAAACTCACTTCTGCTAACAAGGGAACCAATAGTTGGAGATTTTTTAAAAGAAAGCAGAGGTCCCTCCTCTACTAAAGGTCTGAGACTGGCATCCTTTGTTAAAATGTCCCAGTGATTGATTATAGATTCCTTTATGACATCCGACATGGCGGTATATTCAAAAGTAAAGGGGGTTGTTTTCCTCTCATATTTCCTTTTGGCCGTCTTTCTCTGGAGGAGGGTTTGTCTGTCTTGGGAAAGGGCCTTTTTGAAGGCTTTCTGGATTAACTCCTTCTCGTAACCTCTGGCAGTTAGCCTAGACCCTAGTTCCTCGGATTGGCGACGAAACTCAGCGTCGCTCGCGTTGTTGCGGCGAAGCCTGAGGAACTGGCCATAGGGTAATGCCTTGGTCACGTGTTCAGGGTGGAAACTTGTTCTGTGCAACAGGGAATTGGATGCGGTGGGCTTCCTATAGCCCCTTGGTATTAACCTATCATTCTCCACTTCCAATTCCAGATCTAAGAACGCCACCTTTTCATAGCTGGTGGTGGCTGTAAAGATCATGTTACATTTATTTTGGTTAATGTAGCCTAGAAAGTCAAAGAATGATTCACAAGTCCCGGACCAGAATACGAGGACGTCGTCCACGTACCTGGACCACGTCCTGAGTTGTCGCCTGAAAGGATTGCACGTGGAGTGGATATGCAGCTCCTCCCACCATGCCAAGAATAAGTTAGCATAGGTGCAGGAGACTGCTGTGCCCATGGCAGTGCCAGAGACCTGGTGGTACCACTTTTTATCGAACAGGAAGGCATTGTGTGTCAAGACAAACATGAGACACTCACAAATGTATGCCTTCCATGCCTCATTTCTATCAGTTCTGTTCAAGAAGAGCCTAACAGCCTGCACCCCCAAATCATGGGGTATGCGGCTGTACAAACTCTCAACGTCGATCGTCGCCAGTAGGTCACCTACGTGCCACGTATGGTCCTCGAGGCCCCTTAAAACGTCGACCGTGTCGGAAAGGTGGGAGGGGATCTCCTCCATGAGTGGCCTGAGGACGTGGTCCAGGTACCTGGACAGTCTCTCCGTCGTCGACCCAATGCCAGAGACAATGGGCCGACCCGGAGGACTAGTCCGGGACTTGTGAACCTTTGGGATATGGTACCAAACTGGCTTTGTTGGGCAAGTGGGCAGCAGCCCATTGGCTAGCGTGGAGGTGAGTATTCCTTGTTCTACTCCTTTCTTCAGGAGGGACCTTAGGGAATTTTGATAGCGGATAGTGGGGTCTTCGGTCAGGGGCTGATAGACACTCCTGTCTTGCAACTGCCTGAGGGCTTCACTTTTATATTGTTCTGCGGTCATCACTACAATTGTCCCTCCTTTATCCGCCCTCTTAATTAATAGATCTGGTCTTGAACGCAGCCACTTGAGGGCCCGAGCTTCCCTTTCAGATATATTCTTAGTAGCCTTTGGATAGATTTCTGCCTTTAAGTCTCTCTCCACCATTTTCTGGAAGACATCCAGGCAGGATCCAGGTTGAACATGGAACGGAGTAACAGATTTACATGGTCTAAAGGTAGAGACATCGCCAAGAGTGGGTCCCTCTCTTATGCCTACATCCATCTGAATCTCATTTGACGTAGTATCTAGTTCTTTTAGGATCTCTAGGTTCACCATAACCTGGTCACCCCATGATATGTCTGGGCTAAAGCCTAAGGGGCTTACTCGAGCAGTTCCCCACGTGGCACCATCTTTCATTGGTGCCGTCTCCCTTTTGGCAAAATGCCATTTGATATTCAGTCGTCTGACATTTTTATAGAGTTCAATTTTAAATTTGGCGAAGTCAAAATCCGTGGCTAAGGAAAAGTTCAGACCCTTCTGTAGCAGCGTTTCTGTGCCCTCTGGTAAATTTTGATCAGAAAGGTTCAGTATCTCCAAGGGTTGGGGTATTTCGCCATCCATTCTCAATTCCTCCTCCGTTTGCGATCCTTCTTGTCCTCCCATGATAGACGTTTGTTCTTTTTTCTTTGCTTTGTTTTTTCCTCTGCCCCTCCGTGTGCTCCTCCTAAAGGGCGAGCAGGGGTTTGAGGATTGTCGCCACTTTGTTGCCCCCGTGCAATCGGCTTTTTTGCATCAACTTTGACCTCGTCCTCACTGGATTCCGTGTCTGTGGTCCAGTAGCCCTTTCCCTTTCTTGGTGTTTTCGCTTTTCCCCCTCTCTGCCAAGAGAAGTATCTTTTGAGAAGATGATCCTCCTTATCCCTCTGGAATTTCTTTAGTTTCCTTTCTTTGATCGTGTCCTGTATTACCGTGAGTTTGCGGTCAATCCTTTTAATCGTCTTAGAGTATTGTTTTTTCTCCACCATACTCAGATATTGATTCTTAGTGGATTCAATTTCTTTTAGAGTTTTAACGTGTTCCTCCCTTGTTCGTTCAAGGACTATATCCTGCAAGTTCGCAGCATGCAGCAGGTAGGCATTTTTCCATTTTTTCACAAATGCTTCATCGTCCTGATATTCCGATGGCTCGACATAACGTCTAAAGCCTCGTGCCACTATCTTATCCTCTTTATACTGCTGTAATGCTGTGACCGTCCAAAACAACTTCACCTCCTTCTCGCTTAACCTCTCCAAGTTGATTTCAGCAACCCGAGCACCCACCGTTTTATTTGATGCTGTAGATGTCGCTGTGTTTTTAAAAAAACTTTGAACATCGCATCTCCCATTGATCACCGCTAGTTCCTCTCGCTCATCATCGCTTGATGTATTGTCGTCATCTGACTCAGAATGTACATCATAATCGTGACCAGATGTGGTCGACATATTCGTGTGCTCTAACCCCAAAAAGAATGGATCAAGATGATTTTTTGTAGAAAAAGCAGCGGGTTGGCACTACTGTGAGAGCTGGCGTCCTGCGGTGGTCTTGAATCTATCCCACTTCTAGCATAGCGTGCTCTGGTGTATAGAAATGTACCAGGTGGCAGAGGAGGCAAAGCAAATGGATACCGGCACTGCTGTAAGCTATATTTAATAAATATGGTGAATACAGTACAAAAAGCATATGAAAATTCAGGTTGCTGTAGCTGTGTTACAAATTCATAGCATATCAGGTGGGATACCTTGTGGTGCGGTGGGTGCCGGGTGATAGGTTAATACCAAGGGGCTATAGGAAGCCCACCGCATCCAATTCCCTGTTGCACAGAACAAGTTTCCACCCTGAACACGTGACCAAGGCATTACCCTATGGCCAGTTCCTCAGGCTTCGCCGCAACAACGCGAGCGACGCTGAGTTTCGTCGCCAATCCGAGGAACTAGGGTCTAGGCTAACTGCCAGAGGTTACGAGAAGGAGTTAATCCAGAAAGCCTTCAAAAAGGCCCTTTCCCAAGACAGACAAACCCTCCTCCAGAGAAAGACGGCCAAAAGGAAATATGAGAGGAAAACAACCCCCTTTACTTTTGAATATACCGCCATGTCGGATGTCATAAAGGAATCTATAATCAATCACTGGGACATTTTAACAAAGGATGCCAGTCTCAGACCTTTAGTAGAGGAGGGACCTCTGCTTTCTTTTAAAAAATCTCCAACTATTGGTTCCCTTGTTAGCAGAAGTGAGTTTAGCTCCCCTGATGGGAGTAGCTGGTTGCGCAGGGGCCAACCACAGGGCAACCACAGGTGTGGTCGGTGTAAGTCATGTAAGCAGATGGTGACAGGTACAGATGTACAAGTAGGACCAATTCGACGGCACGTACGCGCATTTGTGACATGCAAGACCAGATTTGTGGTTTATGCCCTGTGGTGCCCCTGTGGCAGATTCTATATCGGAGAGACTACCAGAACTCTGGGTGAAAGATTCCGGGAACACTACAATTCTATAGGCTCCGGCAAGGGATCACCCAGAGTGGTGGAACATATAAGAGACAATCATAGGGGTGATCCAAATGCACTTACTTTTGCAGGCTTAATACAAGTCCCACCTCCTACTAGAGGGGGCGATCGAGAAAAAAGATTGAAACGTGAAGAAGTCCTATTGATTCTACGGACCAATGCAATGGGCCCTTTAGGCCTAAATGACTACACGGATCTTTCTTGTTTTTTGGACCCCTAGACTGAATGTCTCTTTTTAACCTTAGAATGCCAATTAGAGTTATTACATCTCCTTTGACCTATTTCCCCTATATTTAAACTTATCTGATGCTGGTGCAGTGGCTGTCCATTTCTAGCTCCCCATACCCCTCCCTACCTCTCTAAGAGATTGGATTGACCCCTCGTTTGACCCCTTATGGGGTCAATTCATCGGGCAACCAATCTTGTCAATGATTTTAATCAACTCCGTTCTTTAGTCTAGGTAGATTTAGTGACACACTGTCACTTATCACGACACAGTCGCCCACTACTGGGGCGACAGTTTCGCTGCAGGGACAGCACTTAACGATGTGGAATTAGGGCACTATACATGTTCACCATGCTAAACGTCACTCCCACTTTTTCTTGCTACCTGTTTTTATGCCTTTCATCCTCATTTCCCACTATTCTACCCTGAAACCACATCGGAGGTGCTTTCTCATTTTTTAGCACTAGATGGTGCCAGACCGGCCCAACTAGCACCACAGGCGCGTGACTAAGCGTAATGCACGCTACACTGATCAACTGATTCAGTGTATCCACGCTGCCATCACGTCAGACGTTGCTGGTGCGCTATGCGCTCCAGCCGTCTGTAGACTTGAGAAGGAAGTTTAGGGGCGGAGCCGAGAAGCGGGACGTCACCGCTGTGCGCGCCTGGTTACAAATACCGGCAATCCGTCTCCCCCGCCTTTGCAGCCTCCGTAGATGCGCAGACGTGCGCGAAACGGCCGTCAGGCTTAACCTCACCCGGCACCCACCGCACCACAAGGTATCCCACCTGATATGCTATGAATTTGTAACACAGCTACAGCAACCTGAATTTTCATATGCTTTTTGTACTGTATTCACCATATTTATTAAATATAGCTTACAGCAGTGCCGGTATCCATTTGCTTTGCCTCCTCTGCCACTCAGTACCTATTCAGTAAGGTGTTCAAGGCAAGACTCCCTAACACTGCAGGGTGGCCTCCTGAGCGCGTCCCAGTGGCTGCAGCTCTTGAGCGCTTTGAGTCCAACAGGAGAAAAGCGCTATACAAATGTTCAGATTATTATTATTATTATTATCATCACGGGTGGAGTTCCCCCTTAGTGGTGGATGCATGGAAAATACCTGTCCTCTGTATGGTCTTCCCTTCGCGCCGGATTTGTAGCATAGCCTTCCTTCTGACAGATGTAAAGTACGCTGTGTACACTAGCGCAATCTTTGTATATCATGCATGGTGTTGCTGGTGCCGCTGATATGCATATTATTTACCTTTGTGTCTGCATTGCCTGGGTTGCAGATGAATCAATGGCTTGAGACAGAGTTGGGACTTTAATGATCCTGTAGGCTGGACGAGGATAAGGGGTGGCTTAGCTGCATGTAGGTCTCAGCGAGATCGTGCGGCATAACCCCGCCCACTTTCGGCCTACTGTGTCTAGCCCTGCCATGCTGGAACGCATAAAAGGATATGACGTCTATTCCCCCGCCACGCACACCCAGTTGAAGCTCGCAGAGGGCAGCCGCAATGCGTTGGTGGGCAGGGCTACACCCGTGAAGTCTATTTGAGCACTCCTCTACTGCGGTCAGCTGACTCTTCACTACTGCGGACAGCGTGCACACCGACGGCTTTCTAAGTCAACAGAGGTTGGTCAACAGTAACCTTTGAGCACTTGCAATACTCCAGAGGGGTGACTCTTGAGCGCAATGCGTGCCTGTCATCTATAGGCGAAGTCTGCTGTTGCTGCAAGTTCCCTGCTAGTACCCCATGTTTTGGTAAGAATTTCCTCAGTTTTCTTCTGTCAGCAAGTTTACTGTATCGCAGCCGTCCCACAGCTGATGTGCCTCTCTTCCCCTGCCGCCACGAAGACACCAGAGTTTGTGTGGTTGCCGGTGCCAGTGTGAGGGTGTGTGTGAGCGCCAGCTGTGTGTGTTTGGAGTGGAGCGCTCCACTGTATCTTTTAAGTGGTTTTAAATATGTGTTTTTTGGACATTTTTTTCTACATGTATCCCATTAAAGATTGCTTAATATTTTGCATATCCTGATGGCACGTGATGGCACCTTTTTTGTCCCCTCCGCACTGTTTACGCCACATCAGAGCTGCCCGTAATGTTTCTGGGCTTTATCACATATTCTAGTCTTTATGAATTGACATTTACTGACATGTTAAGGTATTTACCGCACAATTCTGTAATTACCTCAATGTTCGGTAATTTCAGGTTTTCTTGCGGTAACAGCCTTTATGAATTGACATTTTCCTCAGTGCTCGGTAAACTCAGCTGTTTTCTGCATTACCAAATGCGGTAATGCTTTATGAATCGAGGTCATAGTGTAAAAGGACCCTTAGCTTGCACAAGATGCAGATTTAGCTTTACAGGATAGCTTTTTGCTTTTAATGACTTAGTTGGAGTGAACTGCAGTTCTTCAATGTGTTGTAACTGGTCAGTTGTCACATCTGATGTGCTGCACCCATATAGCTTGTAAAGTATACTATATAAAATTAGATACTTGCCTAAGAAGAGAGAAGCCCCTGGATTCTCTCTAGAGGCTTCCTACGTCCTCCTGGCCCTCTCCTTTGCCAAGCGTGGACCCCCGGAACATATCCAAGAAGAGTTTGTTGGATATATACTCACGACTGCACTCCTCTACATGCACAAGCACAGGCGCTGTACGGCCGCACACTTAAACCTTATTGATCCAAGCAAACCCCCCCCCCCACCCCAAGCCACCTTTAGTCAATATTTATTTTGATTAGCATAGCACCCGAATTACCCCTGCCATGCCGCAGAAAAGTTATATCTACAAAAATGCATTGAAGAGCTAGCCACGCTGTTTTTTAAGCTCGCTTTATTTTTAAATGATTTGTATTCATTCACTTTACTTGTCAGTGGTTTAAAAGTTTTGACTGATGAATATGCACCTGATTTTCCTGTTTTTAAACCAAGTCTTAATAGTATTAGATGAAAAGAAGTGACGTGGGGCTCTGTCTTGTGCTGTGATCTGACCACGTGTTCGTGTTCCTAATGCTGATGGTAGGATGATAAAGCCAACAGTCCGCTCCTTTGTAGTTATTTTTGCTTTGCTTTGTTGCGCTCTCTCTCCCTCAGGCAGACCCAATACAAAAGGTTAAAAATTATGCGAAGGACAATAACCTGCAGCTGTCTGAATTAATGGGGAAAATGGAAGAACAGAAAGCTATTCAAATTACTCATGAAGACTTTGAACAGACATTAACTGTAAGTTGCCATTTATTCTATCTTTAAATTGATTAATGATCAGTCAGAAATATGCAGTTGACTACTTGAGAGTTAAATATGGTCAATAAGATGCAAATCATTCTGAGTTTATGCTAATTTTATGCAAATGTATTCAACTTGAACATGGACCAGATGCTATAGTGGCTGTATGTGGTCCATGTTTACGCTGTGTGCATCTGCTTAAAATTAGCATAAATGTTGCATGAACTCAAAATTATTTACATCTGATTAAGCAGCTACACAAACTGGTAGGTAAAAAGAGCCGCACACATATCAGTCAGTATTTTCCTAGACTGGGCTCTTAAAAGGAACCAGAGGGAGGGAAGAGATACATGGAGGATGCCATATTTATTTCCTATTACATAATGCCAGTTGCCTAGCAGCCCTGCTCATCTTTCTGGTGAGTAGTGTCTGCATCACACATCTAAAACATGCAGCTAATCCAGTCAGAATTCATTTGTTCATAGTGTATGGCTAAAAGTAAGAGGCAAGAGGCAGAGATCAGCAGGACAACCAGGGAACATGCATTGTTTAAAAGGAAATACATATTACAGCCTCCATATGTTTCTCACCTTGGGTTCCCTTTAAGCCATTAATAGACACACCAGAAGAGACACCGTGAGCAATGGATAATGACTGCAGGCAGCATGCTCCATAACAAGTTACAGATAGTATCCTTTATTTTATTTTTATTTAAAGAGAACCCGAGGTGGGGTTCTGACAATGAAATCCGCATACAGAGGCTGGGTCTGCCTATACAGCCCAGCGTCTGTTGCTATCCAGATCCCCCCTAAGCCCCCCCTGCGCTCACCCATAAAACCATAAATAAAGCGGGCTGTGTTTACCTCTGTATCGTCAGTCTCGGCTCTCCCCCCGTCTCCTGCATAGCTCCGGTCCCCGCCCGCGTCCCTTCCCTCCCCGCTGATCCAATCAGCGGGGAGGGAAGGGACGCGGGTGGGGACCGGAGCTATGCAGGAGGCGGGGGGAGCAGCAGACTGACAGTACAGAGGTAAACACAGCCCGCTGTGACATGCTGCGTGTCGGCAAAGCGGCTGTGATTTATGGGTGATCACAGAGCGCAGGGGGGGCTTAGGGGGGATCTGGATAGCAACAGAAGCTGGGCTGTATAGGCAGACCCAGCCTCTGTATGCAGATTTCATTGTCAGAACCCCACCTTAGGTTCTCTTTAACCACTTCCCGACCGCCGTATGTACAATTGGCGGCCGGGAAGTGGACCCCGCAAGGACCGCCGCATGTACAGATGGCGGCGGTCCTTGTACGGGCATGGGCGGAGCGATCGCAATGACGCGATCCTCCACCGGGGACTGGCTCCGCCCCCCTCGCTCTGTAACCCGCCGGCCGTTCGGAAGCGCCGGCGGGTTACTAGCACCCGGATCGCCGCATGCAAAGTGTATTATACAGGCTGCCTCCTGCCCTGGTGGTCCCAGTGTCCGAGGGACCACCAGGGCAGGCTGCAGCCACCCTAGTCTGCACCCAAGCACACTGATTTCCCCCCCCCCCTGCCCCCTGATCGCCCACAGCACCCCTCAGACCCCCCCCCCCCGCCCACCCCCCAGACCACTGTTTGCACCTAATCACCCCCCTAATCACCCATCAATCACTCCCTGTCACTATCTGTAAACCCTATTTTTTTTAATTCCCTAAACTGCCCCCTGCTCCCTCCTGATCACCCCCCCACCCCTCAGATTCTCCCCAGACCCCCCCCCCCTGTGTACTGTATGCATATATCCCCCTGATCACCTGTTAATCACCCATCAATCACCCATCAATCTCCCCCTGTCACTGCCACCCATCAATCAGCCCCTAACCTGCCCCTTGCGGGCAATCTGATCACCCACCCACACCAATAGATCGCCCGCAGATCCGACGTCAGATCACCTCCCAAGTGCAGTGTTTACATCTGTTCTCTACCCTAAACACCCACTAATTACCCATCAATCACCCATCAATCACCCCCTATCACTGTTACCCATCAGATCAGACCCTAATCTGCCCCTTGCGGGCACCCAATCACCCGCCTACACGCTCAGATTGCCCTAAGACCCCCCCCCCTTATCAATTCGCCAGTGCATTATTTACATCTGTTCTTCCCTGTAATAACCCACTGATCACCTGTCAATCACCCATCAATCACCCCCTGTCACTGCCACCCATCAATCACCCCCTGTCACTGCCACCCATCAATCAGCCCCTAACCTGCCTCTTGCGGGCAATCTGATCACCCACCCACACCAATAGATCGCCCGCAGATCCGACATCAGATCACCTCCCAAATGCATTGTTTACATCTGTTCTCTACCCTAAACACCCACTAATTACCCATCAATCACCCCCTGTCACTGCTATCCATCAGATTAGACCCCTATCTGCCCCTAGGGCACTCAATCAACCGCCCACACCCTCAGAACGCCCTCAGACCCCAGCCCTGATCACCTCGCCAGTGCATTGCTTGCATCTATTCCCCTCTCTAATCACACCTTGAGTCACCCATCAATCACCTCCTGTTACGGCTAGCACACCTACCCATCAGATCAGGCCCTAATTTGCCCCGTGTGGGCTCCTGATCACTGGGCCAAGCCCTCAGATCTCCCTCAGACCCCCTTCCGATCACCTCCCCAGTGCATTGATTGCATCTATTTTCCCCTCTAACCACCCCCTGAGACACCCATCAATCACCTCCTGTCACCCCCCCCTAGCACTCCTATCCATCAGATCAGGCCCAATACAACCTGTCATCTAAAAGGCCACCCTGCTTATGACCGGTTCCACAAAATTCGCCCCGTAATAGACCACCTGTCATCAAAATTTGCAGATGCTTATACCCCTGAACAGTCATTTTGAGACATTTGGTTTCCAGACTACTCACGGTTTTGGGCCCGTAAAATGCCAGGGCAGTATAGGAACCCCAAAAGTGACCCCATTTTAGAAAAAAGACACCCCAAGGTATTCTGTTAGGTGTATGACGAGTTCATAGATTTTATTTTTTGTCAAAAGTTAGCGGAAATTGATTTTTATTGGGTTTTTTTTCACAAAGTGTAATTTTTCACTAACTTGTGACAAAAAATAAAATCTTCTATGAACTCGCCATACACCTAACGGAATACCTTGGGGTGTCTTCTTTCTAAAATGGGGTCACTTGTGGGGTTCCTATACTGCCCTGGCATTTTAGGGGCCCTAAACCGTGAGGAGTAGTCTAGAAAACAAATGCCTCAAAATTATTATTATTATTATTATTAAGTATTTATATAGCGCCGACATATTACGCAGCGCTGTACAGTGTATATATATATCTTGTCACTAACTGTCCCTCAAAGGAGCTCACAATCTAATCCCTACCATTGCCATATGTGTATATTATGTAGTGTAAGTATCGTAGTCTAGGGCCAATTTTTAGGGGGAGCCAATTAACTTATCCGTATGTTTTTGGAATGTGGGAGGAAACCGGAGTGCCTGGAGGAAACCCACGCAGACACGGAGAGAACATACAAACTCTTTGCAGATAGTACCCTGGCTGGGATTCGAACCAGGGACCCAGCGCTGCAAGGCGAGAGAGCTAACCACTACGCCACCGTGCTGACCTGTGAATAGGACGTTGGGCCCCTTAGCGCACCTAGGCTGCAAAAAAGTGTCACATGTGGTATCGCCGTACTCAGGGAAAGTAGTATAATGTGTTTTGGGGTGTATTTTTACACATACCCATGCTGGGTGGGAGAAATATCTCTGTAAATGACAATTGTTTGATTGTTTTTACACACAATTGTCCATTTACAGAGATATTTCTCCCACTCAGCATGGGTATGTGTAAAAATACACCCCAAAACACATTATACTACTTCTCCTGAGTACGGCGATACCACATGTGTGGCACTTTTTTGCACCCTAACTGCGCTAAGGGGCCCAAAGTCCAATGAGTACCTTTAGGATTTCACAGGTCATTTTGCGACATTTGGTTTCAAGACTACTCCTCACGGTTTAGGGCCCCTAAAATGCCAGGGCAGTATAGGAACCCCACAAATGACCCCATTCTAGAAAGAAGACACCCAAAGGTATTCCGTTAGGAGTATGGTGAGTTCATAGAAGATTTTATTTTTTGTCACAAATTAGCGGAAAATGACACTTTGTGAAAAAAAACAATTAAAATCATTTTCTGCTAACTTGTGACAAAAAATAAAATCTTCTATGAACTCACCATACTCCTAACGGAATACCTTGGGGTGTCTTCTTTCTAAAATAGGGTCATTAGTGGGGTTCCTATACTGCCCTGGCATTTTAGGGGCCCTAAACCGTGAGGAGTAGTCTTGAAACAAAAATGACCTGTGAAATCCTAAAGGTACTCATTGGACTTTGGGCCCCTTAGCGCAGTTAGGGTGCAAAAAAGTGCCACACATGTGGTATCGCCGTACTCAGGAGAAGTATTATAATGTGTTTTGGGGTGTATTTTTACACATACCCATGGTGAGTGGGAGAAATATCTCTGTAAATGGACAATTGTGTGTAAAAAAAAATCAAACAATTGTCATTTACAGAGATATTTCTCCCACCCAGCATGGGTATGTGTAAAAATACACCTCAAGACACATTATACTACTTTTCCTGAGTACGGCAATACCACATGTGTGGCACTTTTTTGCAGCCTAACTGCGCTAAGGGGCCCAAAGTCCAATGAGCACCTTTAGGCTTTACAGGGGTGCTTACAAATTAGCACCCCCCAAAATGCAAGGACAGTAAACACACCCCACAAATGACCCCATTTTGGAAAGTAGACACTTCAAGGTATTCAGAGAGGGGCATGGTGAGTCCGTGGCAGATTTCATTTTTTTTTTGTCACAAGTTAGCAGAAATGGAAACTTTTTTTTTTTTTTTCTTGTCACAAACTGTCATTTTCCGCTACCTTGTGACAAAAAATAATATCTTCTATGAACTCACTATGCCTCTGAATGAATAATTTGGGATGTCTTCTTTCCAAAATGGGGTCATTTGGGGGGTATTTATACTATCCTGGAATTCTAGCCCCTCATGAAACATGACAGGGGGTCAGAAAAGTCAGAGATGCTTGAAAATGGGAAAATTCACTTTTTGCACCATAGTTTGTAAACGCTATAACTTTTACCCAAACCAATGAATATAGGCTGAATGGTTTTTTTTAATCAAAAACATGTTTGTCCACATTTTTCGCGCTGCATGTATACAGAAATTTTACTTTATTTGAAAAATGTCAGCACAGAAAGTTTAAAAAATATTTTTTTTGCCAAAATTCATGTCTTTTTTGCTGAATATAATAAAAAGTAAAAATCGCAGCAGCAATCAAATTGCACCAAAAGAAAGCTTTATTAGTGACAAGAAAAGGAGCCAAAATTCATTTAGGTGGTAGGTTGTATGAGCGAGCAATAAACTGTGAAAGCTAAAGTGGTCTGAATGGAAAAAAAGGGTTTGTTCCTTAAGGGGGGTAAAGCCCACGGTCCTCAAGTGGTTAAATATTTGTATAGCGCCGACATATTACACAGCGCTGTACAGAGTATATATTGTCTTGTCACTAACTGTCCCTCAGAGGGCCTTACTATAGTCATATGTCTATGTTTGTATCGTGTAGGGTATATAACATAGTCTGGAGCCAATTTAGGGGGAAGCCAATTCACTTATCTGTATGTCTTTGGGATGTGGGAGGAAACTGGAGTGACCAGAGGAAACCCACACAGACACGGGTAGAACATACAAACTCCTTGCAGATTTTGACGTGCCTCGATTCAAACCGGGGAACCAGCACTGCAAGGCGAGAGCACTAACCACTACGCCACCATGCTGTTTCTTCAAAATATTGTCATTTTAAAAAGCTGGATTTTAATCTTTGTTGCTGTTATTGCTTTATCTACTGTATTTTTCTTTTACCTTAGTTCTACCTTGAAAATATAGATCATTTTACTTTATTACATTATTTTCTTCTAAACCTCAGAGTATTGGAATCATAATGTCAAAAGTGGAAATGCAACAACTGATTGACTTCCTGGACAAAGACAAGACAGGCATTATTGATTTCAGGTAATTATAGTAGGTTGTATCATATTAACAATCATTTTCCATGTGTATTTGTGGGATTCAGTGGCCTCACATATAAAATTTTAGACAAATTGTTACAGGGCCATATTTTCTGTGGTCCAGGTACACCAGTCCAGGGAGCCACCAGTAATTACGTGGGATCCTAATAATACATTAGTGTGCAGTGTCATGAAGACATTGCTGTGATGCAGTAATTACAGAAATCTTTGCCTTGTCATCATGCTGCAAGTACATGTAGTGCATCTCCGGGAGTTAGAAGTCTTAAAACAGCAGTAACCAAAATGCAGTTGAATGAGATCAGTGCTGTAAGTATTAGTGTGAACTAGGTACACAATATGAAATGTCGCCGAACAGGGATGGGGAGTCGATCCCCAAGGTGACAGTTTGGGCTGAGTTCTGTACAGATGTATCGTTAGCCTGCAGGCTAGCAACGTGTTCTGTTGCCATAGAGGGGTAGGAGGGACAGTGGAGGAAGGAAAGAACAATATCCTTGGCCAAATTGATCCACCCTGGCAGATCATCTGCTAGCCCCACCACAGGGAGTTGGGGGCTGTTGTACACTTGGTAGATTCTCAGCCGAAGTGGCCTTCACCAACTGCATCTGCCAAGAACCATTGTACGTGTGTACGCAGCTTAAGGGCCTGAAACCCTTGAGCATTCTGTGCCGATTTCAGAAACACATCAGTGTCATATACTGGTACACATTGCCTAAGCCAGCACAGAAATGCACACATTTGTTCAGGTCCTGAAGTAGAAAGTTCTTGTATTAGGGTGAATAATACCAGTGTTGAAGTGATGTTATTGAGGTGTCCTCACTAACAAACGATTAATCTCATAATTAATGTAAGGGTGTATGTAAGGGTTATAATTAATGTAAGGGTTATATTTAGGGCCTAAGCCCACTACAAAAAGTGAAGTGAAAAAAAAACAAAAAACTTATGATGTAAAGATTTGTATGTGTAGTACTGATAATTACTAGAACATTAGTAGCAAAGAAAATAGTCTCATATCTTAATTTTTAGATATATAGCTTTTTTTTAATTGTTTTTATAACAACTGCATAATTCTCTAATATTTGTAATTACAAGCCACACTGTATTTTAACCTATAACACAAGCAGAGCTAATGATCCTTTCAACTTCCCAGGAGTAAAAATGTTATCTGTCTCTGATGGTTTCTTTGATGTATAAATTCTCCAGAAAGCAGCCTCCAAATTGTCCATGAAGTTTTATAGAAGCTCTTTTTCATAGATAACAACTGAAGTTTCTTAACTCTTCTTGTCCTGGAAACAGTATCTTTCCCCCATTCTCCAGAGGTTCTGCTCCTAGTAGACCTTAATTATAATAGGTGTTGGCGTCTGCAGAAGTGTCACCAACAGGATTACTGTTAAAACAACAGAAAGACACTTATGTTAACTCAGAGTAGATTAGTGATGTTAGACCTAAAAAGATAGATAAGTACTATTTTTTTTTATAATTTTATTCAAATATTATCATTAAAATTCGATTTAGAGCAATGTCCCTAAATTTTACACTATTCGCGTTATTACGCGTTAATTGTGCGTTTTGTAGGCGTTTTTTACGCGTTTAGCGGTTATGCGCGTTTTACGCGCGGTTAGATAGCGTTGATGCGTTTTTGCGCGTTTATGGGTTTTTACGCGTAAATTCTCTTTAGGTTGCACCCATGCGTATTTTTATGCGTATTTATGCGTAAAATTACTAAACAAATATTAATTGTGTAGAATCACATACATTTAACTTCCTTAAGACTTAAACATCAACGCGTGAACTAAACTTAACAATCATTTTAAATAGATAGCCAGACATTGATTCATATGAAAAAAAAGTTTGATACACTGTTTTATCTATATTTTTGAAACTGAATGTACACTCTGTAATTTCACAGTATTTTTTATTCAATAGTCTGTTATAATGTAAAAAGTATGTTTACTTTATACTGTGCTAATATGTGTTTGAAAAATTTTTTGCAAAAATTCCAATAAAAAATATTGAAAACGGAAACAGTATCTTTTACCTAATGTTCTATTTCTTAGCTGTACTACACATACAAATCATTATATCATGAGTTTATTTTCAGTTCAGATTCCCTTTAATGTATATTAAGGCTGTGGAATTGGATATCCGTACTCACCAGGGGCAAACCCAGGATTTTCAAGTGGGGGATTCCTGAAAGGTCTCCCTCAGGCGTATACAGTATAATAATATGGTAGGACATCATGCTGGATACACATAATGCAATTTCCCGTCCGACTGACAGGATCTGACTATTATTTCCTAAATGTTCCATCAGTTCCCGATCGACAACAGGATCGATCAGGAGCAGTTTGGATGCAGATAATAATGAGGACAGCCGACCTCTGTAATGAATGGGAAAGTGAAGCATTCACACAGCAGGGTACAGGGCTGTGCTCATACCTAACTCTAAGTTCCCCAGAGCTGCTCCATGCTCTGTACACACACTGCTGCTCCATGCTCTGTACACCCGCTGCTGCTCCATACAAAGTCAACTGTAGCAGGGAAAGAAAGGGGGCAGTGCTGTGAGCTGCAGGATGCCTGCAGATATTCTGCTGTCTCACCTTGTGCCTGTCCCCAGACACTGCACTGCCCTGGTCTGTAGGGGGATTCTGGGCAGCTGTAATCCCCCCTGCGTTTGCCTATGCTCACAGTGGTTTATGGGGACACCAACTGCCCTGCAGTGACCAGTGCCTCTTTTTCTCTATTCATGTGTCAGGTGGTGATGTACAGTATCTACATGTTATGTTACCTCCTGTCTCTGCTCTTGTTTTACAGTACCTTCCAGCAAGCCTTGTCATCATGATCTAAACACCTAGGCACATAGGGAAACCTCCAGCAAAGAGTCTTCCTGACAACCGGCTTCTGCTCTTGTTTACTTTTCCATGTATTATGCAGTCACCGGGGACTTCACTACTCCCTCCATGAAACGTGACTTTAAATACCCTGTCTTGTTGCCTTACAGACTCAACACAGTATTCTCCCCCATGCTACCCTCTGAAAGGAAAATAACTTATTTATTATATCAAATCTGCAATGCAGAACCCAACATATTCAGCGAAGTAATATATATATATATATATATATATATATATATATATATATATATATATATATATCTAAAAGAATCTATGCTACAAGCGTGTGCCATTCTCTAACTTGATGTGCAGGAAGCGACAGTCATTAGCCAAATGGGGGGGGGGGGGGGGGGTAAATCCGCCATTGTTTCCCAGGTAGTTCATGGAAGTTGTTCCACTGCGTTTGTTATTACGTTTCAGGATTCTATAGTCTCTACGTATAGCAATCTGTTAATGTCTGTTTGATTATCACTTTTTCTGTATGATGTATATTTTAATAAACTGTAATATACTGACATGCATGTGATTACTCTGGTCCTTCTGGGGTTTTTTTTTGTTTTTTTTTACTTCCTTTGCTTCTCAGTGGGTCTGAGCTGCCTTGCATGGCTCAACTGGTCCTGAGATGGGAGTGGTTACTTCCAACTGTACATAGGCGTCCTTGAGGATGTGATAAGCCTTCTACCCCTTAGAATGAATATGTCATTGCAATAAGCCAGCCAAGCTATTGTGGTACAAAAGGAGTAATCATTTTTACTTCCTGCTTTGTGCAGACTTATAAACCTATGGGAAAAACAGATACATACAAATTTGGGGTAAACTTACCACTAAGTGATCTACTGTTGCCATGGTTACCAGCAAGTTGGCTAAAAAAGTTATAGTAGGTGCAGACTGAAGTTTAAAGCCCCTTTTATACCTGCTTGTTGCGTCACTCCGCGTCATGTTTCCTTGATGTATCCCCGCTGCAAGGGCCATGCAAGTCTATGGAGACTTGCACACTTAAAGTGACACTGAAGCGAAAAAAAGCTCAAGATATAATGAATTGTATGGATAATAAATAGAACATTAGTAGCAAAGAAAAGAGTCTTATATTTTTATTTTTTTTTATATAGCTTTTTTTATGACATTGCATCATTCTCTAATATTTGCAGTTTATAAATTACACTCTGTATTTTAACCCTTTGCCTGCCAAGCACGTATCTAGTACGTTGTAGCAGGCAAAGGCTCCTCTTGCCAAAACGTACCTAGTACATTTTTGGGCATTTTCCCTCCTGGAAGAAGTGGGGAGGGGGGCTGACATCATTCCTCCCTCCCTCTCCATGGGCCCCCCCACCTGTGCCCCCCTGCAGAGCTGGAGCAACAGTGTGGTGTGTAATTAACTAATTTGCTCGCTCGCTCCATGCGATGTGTCCCTGCTGGTGTAATGTCTGATTGCGCTGCCTGGAAGCTCCCTTCCACATTGAGTAGCACGCATGCTCAGTGTGAAGTTAATGATGCTGCTGGAGATAAAATACGAAATATCTCCGCTCCCACACTCCTTACACTCCCCAAATTTTCAGGATAGAGAGGGGACCCCCCCCCCCGAACGACCTCTATGCCAAATTGCAGACCCCGAGACCCATTGGTTCAGGAGATAGATTAGAGAAATCTATCTCGGGAACCAGCGGGTCTCGGGGGATGCAGTTTGGTTAAGAGGTAGTTCGGGGGGTCCCCTCTCTACCCTGAAAATTTGGGGAGTGTAAGAGGTGTGGGAGCGGAGATATTTAGTATTTTACCTCCAGCAGCATCACTCTATAGGAAATGTGGCCGCACAGTCTCCTACTGCGCATGCGGGGCAGCGCAAATCCACAGGCAGCGTAATCAGACACAACACCGGCAGCCATCTCCTCTCATCTGCCTGTTTTCCTCTATGACGTGTGATTACGTGTCACACAGAGATCAGACGGCCAGAGAGGAGCCTGCTGCCGGCAGGGACGCATGGCACGGAGCAAGCGATCGGGTGAGTTAATCACACAAAGGCACTGCTGCTCCCGCCTATGTCCTCTATTGATCCCAAATTACCAGCGGGAGTTGGTAATTCTGTCATTTCTGCTCTGACGCCACAGAGTTCTCCTACAAAGTAAGAACTCCCTCCACCGCCACTATTTGTCCTGCAGCCGGTAATACTGTCATAAATGCTCTGTCGCCACAGAGTTCCCCAACAAAGTAGCGGAACTCCACCACCACTATTTGACCTGCAGCCGTTAATTCTGTCATTTAACATAAGCTCCTACTGCGTCGTCCAATTTTCGGGGTTGCCAATCGTGGCTTAAGTACCTGCTTCATCTTTAGGTTCCCTTTAAAAAAGTGATGGCGTGTTATGAAGTGCATGCTGAGCAGGATACAGGACCATTCTGATCAGTCTCTATCACATGATGCAGATGTCTGCAGTCTGCTCCCACAGCATTGACTGCCTTGGGAAACTATTTCGTTCCACTTTAAAAGACTCGTGAAGAACCAATCCTAATTCATATCAATCTATAGGTCCATAAATCACAGGCCACGTGGTTTCTGACTGGTTGTTGTATGCTCTTCTGAAAAAGCCAGATCCTGATGGGCTCATTGACACCATGTTCAATGAAACATGTTACCGCACTCTGCACATGGTAAGCATGGGGCTCAGACACACTATCAGGCCCCATTCACACTTGAGCGTTTTGCCGGCGATTTCGGCAAAACGCTCAAACACTAGCGCTTTTGAAAGCGCTAATGTAATAAAACCCTATGGGCCCGTTCTTACTTGGGCGATTTGCAGCAATCGCCGCAAATCGCCCAAAAACGCGAAATGCAAACGCATAGCCTGCACCATTTTCAGGCGATTTCCCAGCGATCGTGTTTCAGTGCTATAGAAGCGCTAAACGCGATCACTGAGAAATCGATGCACTGTCCAGTGATTTTTCTGCGTGAAATCGCGGAAAAATCACTCCCGCAAAAATCGCTGGCGTTTTGCACTTCTAAGTGTGAATGGGACCTACGAGCTTTTTTGAGCGCTTTTTTGTCCTCCAGAACTTTCTGAGAGTTTTTAACCACCCTGGCGTTCTATTAAATGTGCCAGGGTGGATGCGCAGCACTATTTTTTGATTTTTTTTTTCTATCGTAGCTAGCCTAGCGCTAGCTACATGATTCCCCCCTCCCTGCGGTGTCCACTCAGCCCCTCCAATCGCCGCCACGCCTTCTTCCCATAAGGAAATCCCGTTCTGAACAGAATTTCCTTTAGGGCTTCCCCCATCGCCATGGCGACAATCGTGATGACGTCATCGGGAGTCCCAATCCACCCCTCAGCGCTGCCTGCCACTGATTGGCCAGGCTGCGCACGGAGTCTCGGGGGGGCCCTCTAACGCGGCGGGTAGCGGCGCATCGGAGCCGGCAATCAAGGTAGACACGCAACTAGCAAAGTGCTAGCTGCGTGTATTAAAAAAGGAGGTTAAAAAACTCTCATTGACTTACATTAAAATCGCGCGATCGCGTTAAAATCACATGATTTGAATGTAAGTCAGTGGGAGCTCAGAAAGCTCTGGAGGCCAAAAAGTACTCCGAAAAGTGTGTGTGAGCCCTTAAAGAGGAACTGTAGAGAAAATAACATACTGAATAAAATGGCTTATTGTTTACAATATTCATTTATAGATTATTTAGTCAGTGTTTGGCCATTGTAAAAATTTTCCTCACCCTGATCCACATTCTGAAATTTAACACAAATGGCCACAGCTCTCATTCTGCCAGGTGATCTGTACGGAATGTTTGTTACTGAGAGTTCTCTGCACAGTGGGAGATACTGGTGGCTTGGCAGCGGGAAAAAGCTGTTATTTCCCACAATGCAATGAGGTTCACAGACAGCAAACTTTCAGGACCTTGCTCATGACATCACACTGTGAGATGGGTTTCTCCACAATATCAGCCACACAGATGATCTATTCAAGAAAAGGTTAAGATTTGTAGAGAGAAAGGGGGCTATAAGCTACTGATTGGGATGAAGTTCAAGCCTTGGTTAACATTCCTCTTTAAAGGCCATATAATTCTTTTCTTATGTATTCACTCAAGTAACTGCATTGCTGTGTGATCTGTTGTCACACAGAGGTACGAATTTTGGCATGGAACTTTAATGCTTTTAGTTGTATTGAAGATGGACAGCACTGGAAGGTATAGCAATGTTGCAGCTGTACACTGTGTATAATGTATGACCAATGCATTTCCCTAGTGTGAATGAGCAATAACAAGTCTGAAACTATGACATTAAGGCCCAGTTCACATTAGCGGCTGCTATCCGGAATCGCCGTGCCGGAGCCGTGCCGGAGCCGGACCGCATGCGGACCGGACGAAACGGACGCACGGCATAGCAATGAAAGTCTATGCGACCGTTCACATGCGTCCGTTTCGTCCGGACCGGAGCCGGACCGGATCCGGACTCCGGCGTCCGTTCCAACATGCGCTATTTTTTGGTCCGGCTGGTCCGGCTGACGTATCCGGACCGGAGCCGGAATGTTGCATCCGGCCAATGGAAACCAATGAGAACCGGAGAGCGCACAACACACTGGCTATAAAAACCGGATGTTGTACCACACTTCCTATGCTGACTCTATGGTATGGTGGCCATTTTGGATGGGGACCACATGGCACCAGCGTTCACAGAGTGGAGCAGCAGTGACTTCATGCTGGAGCTCTTTGGCAGCAATATGGAGCAGGATCTGTCTGATAGCGAGGGGGTGAGGCCCTACACATCAGAAGACCTCATCCTACAGGTGCAGCAGGTACCAGCCCTGTGGGACAAGGGGGATGCGGACCACAGCAACATCAAAAAATGCAGAGGCCTGTGGAAAAAAATTGCCAAGCTGTATGTGGAGGACTTTGAGAACTTGAGCAAGAGACAGCAAGGCACAGAGGGTATGTTGACTAGAAGTTTTTTTGGGGGGGGCTTGTGGTTTAAGCTTGTGATGTATTCAACTTTTGCTATGGATTTGTGTCACCCACGTGTTGCCCACCCACCCGTGGCCCACCCACCTGTTCCCCACCCACCTGTACCCCACCTGTGATGTATCCCACCCACCTGTACCCCACCTGTGATGTATCCCACCTGTGATGTATCCCACCCACCTGTACCCCACCTGTGCTGTATCCCACCCACCTGTGATGTATCACACCCACCTGTACCCCACCTGTGATGTATCCCACCTGTGATGTATCCCACCCACCAGTACCCCACCTGTGATGTATCCCACCCACCTCTACCCCACCTGTGATGTATCCCACCCACCTGTACCCCACCTGTGATGTATCCCACCTGTGATGTATCCCACCCACCAGTACCCCACCTGTGATGTATCCCACCCACCTCTACCCCACCTGTGATGTATCCCACCCACCTGTACCCCACCTGTGATGTATCCCACCTGTGATGTATCCCACCCACCAGTACCCCACCTGTGATGTATCCCACCCACCTCTACCCCACCTGTGATGTATCCCACCCACCAGTACCCCACCTGTGATGTATCCCACCCACCTCTACCCCACCTGTGATGTATCCCACCCACCTCTACCCCACCTGTGATGTATCCCACCCACCTGTACCCCACCTGTGATGTATCCCACCCACCAGTACCCCACCTGTGATGTATCCCACCCACCTCTACCCCACCTGTGATGTATCCCACCCACCTGTACCCCACCTGTGATGTATCCCACCCACCTGTACCCCACCTGTGATGTATCCCACCCACCTGTACCCCACCTGTGATGTATCCCACCTGTGATGTATCCCACCCACCAGTACCCCACCTGTGATGTATCCCACCCACCTCTACCCCACCTGTGATGTATCCCACCCACCTCTACCCCACCTGTGATGTATCCCACCCACCTGTGATGTATCCCACCTGTGATGTATCCCACCCACCAGTACCCCACCTGTGATGTATCCCACCCACCTCTACCCCACCTGTGATGTATCCCACCCACCTGTACCCCACCTGTGATGTATCCCACCTGTGATGTATCCCACCCACCTGTACCCCACCTGTGATGTATCCCACCTGTGATGTATCCCACCCACCAGTACCCCACCTGTGATGTATCCCACCCACCTCTACCCCACCTGTGATGTATCCCACCCACCTGTACCCCACCTGTGATGTATCCCACCTGTGATGTATCCCACCCACCTGTACCCCACCTGTGCTGTATCCCACCCACCTGTGATGTATCACACCCACCTGTACCCCACCTGTGATGTATCCCACCTGTGATGTATCCCACCTGTGATGTATCCCACCTGTGATGTATCCCACCTGTGATGTATCCCACCCACCTGTGATGTATCCCACCCACCTGTACCCCACCTGTGATGTATCCCACCCACCTGTACCCCACCTGTGATGTATCCCACCCACCTCTAACCCACCTGTGATGTATCCCACCCACCTCTACCCCACCTGTGATTTATCCCACCCACCTCTACCCCACCTGTGATGTATCCCACCCACCTCTACCCCACCTGTGATGTATTCCACCCACCTCTACCCCACCTGTGATGTATCCCACCCACCTCTACCCCACCTGTGATGTATCCCACCCACCTCTACCCCACCTGTGATGTATCCCACCTGTGATGTATCCCACCCACCTGCGATGTACCCCACCTGTGCACATAAAACATACACAATGACCAATTATTATACATCAATTTATTGTAAAAAATTAATACATTTAAAATCACTCAAACTTGAAACTCCAAAATAAACACATTTCAACAAAACATATTAAAAACCAAACATTCACCCTCGTCCAGGTGGTGTGGTAAAATAAAGTCTCAGTTGGTCCCTGTTCCGCAGTGACACTACCCTTGGCCTGGTTGCATACCTCCGCAGGGGCATTAGTGGAAGCACATTCGGGGGTTCCGGAGTCTCTCTTTCCTCCTGCCGCACAAAGTTGTGGAGGATGCATGCTGCCTTCACCACGACAACTGCGTTGCCCGGTTTCAGCAGCATGGGCGTGTGGAACACCCTCCACTTTGACACCAGGATCCCAAATGTGCACTCCACCATTCTCCTTGCACGGCTCAACCGAGCATTGAAGTGTAGCTGGCTGGCATCAAGTCCCCTGTCTGGGTACGGACGCATTACATGGTCGGACAGGGCGAAGGCCTCGTCCCCCACAAACACATAGGGGTAGGCCGGTGCCCTTGTCCCAGGCCAGGGTCTGTCACGGGGGAGACGCAGTCTGCCTTCCTCCATCAGCCGGCAAAGGGTCGTACGCTGGAAAATTCCAGAGTCATTGGAACTACCGTACGACCCCACATCCACGTACACAAACTTGTAGTCCGCATCTGCCACTGCCATTAGAACAATGCTGAAGTATTTTTTATAGTTGAAATAATGGCTGCCACTCCCCACGGGTTTCTGAATCCGGATGTGTTTCCCATCCAGTGCGCCAACACAATTAGGAAACTTGCACTCGGTCCAGAAGCCCTGGGCGATCTCCTCCCATTTCGTGGTGTCCGGCACAGGCATGTATCTGGCCCTCAGTTGCGTCCAAAGGATCCTCGAAGTCCTCACGACGATGCCTGCCACCGTGCTCTTCCCAATACGAAATGTGACATGTAGCGATGTATATGTTTGTCCAGTTGCGATGTACCTACAAGAGAAATAATCGAAATCAATTTTTCATGTCGTTACAGGAGAAAGGTACAAGACAAGGTGGCGCAATATACGGGATGCATATGTGAAATGGCTACGGAAGAAAAAACTTGCCGAACGAAGTGGCAGTGGCGGGGGAAGGCGACAAAAAGACTACCAATTTGCCAAGCAATTGTCTTTCATCAATGCAAGCCTGGAACCTAGACTGTAAGTACCACTACTGTGGGCAGGAACTGAGAGCTCATTTACCATGACTTCGGCCATGTATTGCTATGGCCTCAATTCCCATGGCTAGCGAACTTTTCTCACAAGCTTTATCAAATGTTGGGTAGAAACGGGTGATAAAGTGATTGCTAGTGTTTGCTAGCTCTGTGAATTGACGCCACATGCTGTTTGGCACACCAATAAATATTTTTTTTATCTACAGGACTGAAGACAATTTGGAGCAAGAGGAACCGACCCAGGAGGCACGGTTCAGCAGTGAGGAGAGCTTGGTGGATGATGACGTCGCCGATGTAACCTATTGCCCCGAGGCGAGGAGTAGGAGGAGGGAGTCCTTAATCACAACTCCGTCCTTTGATGATGACTTGGCAGAAGAGAGCTTGGATGTTGAGGTTGCAGGACCGAGTGTGGAAGAAGCTGAACCTCCACAATCGACCGCTATGGAAGCTCCAGGGGAACAAGAACAAAGTGAGGAGCACCGAGAGACTGCAGCACAACCAGCGCGCAGGGCAACCCCGACACAGGCCAGAGGACGGGAAGATGCTGCCACACCACCAGTGAGGACCACCACACCAGTGAGGCGTCGAGGTACCCTCCCCCCAACAAGGAGAGAGACAGAGTCCGAGATGTCCGGGGCTGTCTCCGGACTTCTCGGGATTCTTCAGAGCCACCAAACTCTCATAACCCGGCAGTTGCAAGATGAGGACAGGGGCCATATCATGGAGCAGTACAAGTCCCACATCACTACACTGCAATGTGAGCTCGACGCTGTACATGGGCACTACAGGGACGAGCTTAAAATGATGCATGAGATGCACAGAGGAGAAATCGACCAACTGCGTGCGCAGCATCATCAGTCGGTGGGCCAGCTGCAGAACATGATGCAGCAAATGCATCAACAAAGCAAGGAACTACTGAAATTGCAGGCACACCCGTGTTTTCACACTGTGATGTCTCTAATACCATATCTTGAAAAGGTGCCTTCACAAAACCTGATGGCGTGCCATTCCAATTTGCTGGAGGTGATTAAACAGCACATGGACACGCCATTATTGCAACCACCAATTTTTAGACCCCCACAACCAACAGCGGTGCCCACCTGGCAATCATCACAGATGTACACCGGCTACAGAGGCAGTCAATATGGGCCACCGCTGTCAGGGTCCAGCTCATCCACGACCAGCACCCAAGAGAGTCCAGATTTCCAGGCAGCAACTCCCACCTTTTCTAGTAGTGGTGCCGATACAATTTGAAAAAAAAAGTCAAATTGTTCCTGGACATGCTCCTCTGAATACCTCCGATCCTCGGAGGAAGGATACCATCACAGGGCTTTTTAACTTTTGGTTTTGCTGGACTTGAACTTTAGGGCCTGGTGTCCCCGAAAGACACTACCTGGGTCACAACCTTGTGCCTGTTGCACTGCACCTGTAGTCCTGCACCTGTGCCTTTGATTCCTCTTGTTCCTTACTTTGTTGATCCTAATCACTTGCACAAGACCCTTGGAGCCATGGGTGAAGGACACCTTCACTGGTCGGTGAGAGGCCTAGCCTTTTCACTGACCTGTGTCCTTCATCCATGGCTCAGAGGGTCCTGTGCCAGTCGTTAGGAAGCACTAATAATTTAGGGCCTGGTGTCCCCGAAAGACACTACCTGGGTCACAACCTTGTGCCTGTTGCACAGCACCTGTAGTCCTGCACCTGTGCCTTTGATTCCTCTTGTTCCTTACTTTGTTGATCCTAATCACTTGCACAAGACCCTTGGAGCCATGGGTGAAGGACACCTTGACTGGTCGGTGAGAGGCCTAGCCTTTTCACTGCCCTGTGTCCTTCATCCATGGCTCAGAGGGTCATGTGCCAGTGGTTAGGTTTTTGAAGCACTTCAACTTTAGGGCCTGGTGTCCCCGAAAGACCCTACCTGGGTCACAACCTTGTGCCTGTTGCACTGCACCTGTAGTCATGCACCTCTGCCATCGGTTCCTCTTGCTCCTCACTTTGTTCTTGTTCCTAACCACTTGCACAAGACCCTTGGAGCCATGGATGAAGGACACCTTGACTGGTCGGTGAGAGGCCTAGCCTTTTCACTGCCCTGTGTCCTTCATCCATGGCTCAGAGGGTCATGTGCCAGTGGTTAGGTTTTTGAAGCACTTCAACTTTAGGGCCTGGTGTCCCCGAAAGACACTACCTGGGTCACAACCTTGTGCCTGTTGCACTGCACCTGTAGTCATGCACCTCTGCCATCGGTTCCTCTTGCTCCTCACTTTGTTCTTGTTCCTAACCACTTGCACAAGACCCTTGGAGCCATGGATGAAGGACACCTTGACTGGTCGGTGAGAGGCCTAGCCTTTTCACTGCCCTGTGTCCTTCATCCATGGCTCAGAGGGTCATGTGCCAGTGGTTAGGTTTTTGAAGCACTTCAACTTTAGGGCCTGGTGTCCCCGAAAGACACTACCTGGGTCACAACCTTGTGCCTGTTGCACTGCACCTGTAGTCATGCACCTCTGCCATCGGTTCCTCTTGCTCCTCACTTTGTTCTTGTTCCTAACCACTTGCACAAGACCCTTGGAGCCATGGATGAAGGACACCTTGACTGGTCGGTGAGAGGCCTAGCCTTTTCACTGCCCTGTGTCCTTCATCCATGGCTCAGAGGGTCATGTGCCAGTGGTTAGGTTTTTGAAGCACTTCAACTTTAGGGCCTGGTGTCCCCGAAAGACACTACCTGGGTCACAACCTTGTGCCTGTTGCACTGCACCTGTAGTCATGCACCTCTGCCATCGGTTCCTCTTGCTCCTCACTTTGTTCTTGTTCCTAACCACTTGCACAAGACCCTTGGAGCCATGGATGAAGGACACCTTGACTGGTCGGTGAGAGGCCTAGCCTTTTCACTGCCATGTGTCCTTCATCCATGGCTCAGAGGGTCATGTGCCAGTGGTTAGGTTTTTGAAGCACTTCAATTTTAGGGCCTGGTGTCCCCGAAAGACACTACCTGGGTCACAACCTTGTGCCTGTTGCACTGCACCTGTAGTCATGCACCTCTGCCATCGGTTCCTCTTGCTCCTCACTTTGTTCTTGTTCCTAACCACTTGCACAAGACCCTTGGAGCCATGGATGAAGGACACCTTGACTGGTCGGTGAGAGGCCTAGCCTTTTCACTGCCCTGTGTCCTTCATCCATGGCTCAGAGGGTCATGTGCCAGTGGTTAGGTTTTTGAAGCACTTCAATTTTAGGGCCTGGTGTCCCCGAAAGACACTTGGGCAGCTATGCCTTACAACTCTTCCAGCACAAAGTTGGTGGTTGGTGTTCCTTAAAACTGACCGGGCTATACCATAGATATGTTAATTTTTTGTCTTCCATGTTGGAAGAATGTTTCCATGTTGGAAAGTGGTTGTTTTTGCAATAAAAAAATTTGTTTTTACATACCTCAGTGTGATGAGTAGTTGTTCTTGTGGTGTGACTGCTCTCCTGAACGTGGTATCCTTCTTCCTAAGGTCATCCTTCACCATCTCCAAAAGGGTATCAAACCTGTCAGGAGATGTAAAGGAAGAAGCTGTAAAGTATGTTGTGGGACAAGGTGTTGGGTGGAGGATGGGGGAGGTGTGTTTACAGAGGTTTGGGAGTGTTGTGGAGGGTGGGGGTGTAGTGTATAGCTAGGTATACAGGGGTGTGGGGGTCAGGGTGGTGTGTTTAGCTAGGTATACAGGGATGAGGTGTTGTGGGGGTGAGGGTGGGGTGTTTAGGAATGGTGGGGGTTGGTGTATTTAGGCCTATATACTTACAGGGGAATAGACATCCGAGTGTAGCTGTAGAACTTCTGTGGGTGTCGTCTGAGGTCCCGGTAGAGGGCCTGGAACTCTCCCTTCCTCTGCCTCCTGGCTAGTAGAGGGTGCACCCACCATCTCCTGCGAGGAGCACGCCTTCTCCCCACATAGTAGTAGGTAAACAACAGGAAGGAGAGAATTCCCAGGTAATAAGCGTAAAAAATGACTGGATCCATGGTCCCAACTGCTGTCTCTGTATCCAAGGATGGTCTCCACACGTCCAGCTGTCTCCAACAATGACCCCAGAGCTTCTGCTGACCTCCCAGAACCCCAGGTATTTATACAGGTTGTTATCTCTTTAAGAATCCGGATCCGGACCGCAACCGTGTTCATACCGCACGGAAACCGTATGCAACCGGACCGGATCCGGACCGGATCCGGACAGGAACCGTACGGTTCAGGTCCGATCCGGCTCCGGTGCGGTCCGGACATCCGGTGCGGTTTTTGCAAAACCGCAAGTGTGAACGGGGCCTTACAGAATCCATATTACAGAGCACTTCCTTATAATTACCTTGAGGAGGAATACTGAGCCATAACATCTCCTCCTTTGTCATTAATCTCAGGATAGGAGTGTATTGAGAATTCATACCTACCATGACTAAATTACTGTTGATTGGAGAGGAATCAGTATCAGTAAAGCCTTTCACCTCTATGCGTGTTTCCATGCCAACATCCTCTATGGGAAGATGACTCATGGAAGATCTGTTTACGTGTACAATTAAACAGGTTGAGCAACAGAATAGCATAACTAGCAACATACTGTATGCTGCATTTGTATTAAAAAGCTGAACAACCTCATTTATCAACACACTATAAACATTAGCTTAAAAGCATCAAACTTAATTGTGTTGATTAATTTTGTCTTCAAAAAAAGATATATGAATAATATAGCTCCTAGTAATGTTGAAAAAGGATCAAAAATATATATATTATCAATAAATAACTAGCACAAACTGACTGCAGTTATTTTCTCTGTGCAATAATTTCTGTTGTATGTTTAAGGTCTGCGTACTAAAAATACTGCAATTCACTCTCTGCCTCTTTGTAAGGCTAGTTTCACACTGCTAACCAGCTTTAGCATTGCCAACGACAAAAACAGCCTTTGTGGATTTTCATGTTAATTCGCAGTAATCTCTGGCAGAAGGCCAAGCAGGAAGTAAGGCTCTCTAGCCAGGCCCGGCCCTAGACCATTTGCCGCCTGAGGCAACCTTTAAAGAAATCGCCGCTGCGCTCCCCCCCCGTGGGTGTGGGGGGGCCGCCCGAGCTGGAGGGGATAGCGGGCAGGAAGGGGGTATTGGGGCTAGCGGCGGGGAGGGGGGTCGGACCCCCCCCTCCCTCACCTGGGTCCCCCGTCCTCCGCTCCCCTCCAGCTTGTTATGCGCGCTGGCTGGCTGGCTGCAGCTGTAAGAGGCAACGGGCGGGGATCACTCACCTCTTCCTCGTTCAGCCTGCGCTCCACTGACGTCACTTCCTGCTACGCCGCAGGAAGTGACGTCAGTGGAGCGCACGTTGGAACGAGGAAGAGGTGAGTGATCCCCGCCCGTTGCCTCTTACAGCTGCAGCCAGCCAGCCAGCGCGCATAACAAGCTGGAGGGGAGCGGAGGACGGGGGACCCAGGCGAGGGAGGGGAGGGTCCGACCCCCCTCCCCGCCGCTAGCCCCAATACCCCCTTCCTGCCCGCTATTACCTCCAGCTCGGGCGGCACTCCACACCCACGGACGGGCGGGTGCCGCCCCCTCAGAAGCGCCGCCTGAGGCAAACGTTTCACCCCGCCTCATGGGCGGGCCGGCCCTGTCTCTAGCGTTCACTTCCTGTGGCCGAAAAGACAAATTGCGCGGAAGCATTGAAAAGATATGCTTCTGCGCATGCGTGCCGCAACACTACCACACACATTTTTTTAAATATACATGAAAGACCCCATAGACTTTAATTGTCATAGCGTTGGCCCGTGGTAAATACAGGCCAAAGCAACGCCACAGTGTGAAAAGGGCCTCGGTGCATTCACACTACACACGTTGTGGTGCTGTAATGCTTGGAGGGTATACTGTACTTTCTGAGTCAGCATGTGAGCTCAAGACTATGTAGCTGGGTAATGGAAGAGGCTACACAGGTGGCCACAGGAGTAATGAACAAGGGAGCAAGATTGCCCAGAGCAACTGCAGCTCTGGGCTTCCGATATCACCTATCACGCTGGATGCTATGTGATACAATACACAGCAGACGTAGTCAGGCTAGGGACATGCACGTTAGATCAGATGGCTGCGGTACAATGGACTAGGCGGAATCTGAGTCGGTAACAGGCTAAGGTCATATCTAAGTCAGTCTGGCAGTCGCATTGAAATACATTGAGTAATGAAAGTCACATTAATATACAATGGCTGCTTAGTGCGACGCCGCACTAAGCCTAAGGCTGAGTAACAAGACAAACAACAGACAGACAGACGGAATGCTTTGCCAATCTAGTCGCTGCCCCAGCGACAGCAAACATTCACACTGACATAGACAAGACTAACAGGTAGGAGCATAACTAATGGCAACCGCTGCTTTAGTTACGTCCTCAGGAACAAGGCAAGAAGGAATACTACCAGTCACCAACGTGGTGATGACAGAATCCAAGCTATCAGGATCAGAAGCACTTCACTGTATCTCTGCGGATACAGCAAATGTCCAAGCAAGAAACGAGATTAAACAATGCAATATACAATTCACATGAATTGTGTCTGAAATGGGAGGCAGACTTTTATGTCGACGTCAGCCAATGGATGCAGGCATGCAAATTTCCACACAGCTGAATGGTAATTACTCAATTCTGAGCCAGCTTGATTACAAGCTGCTAGCTGAAGGACTCTCATAACAAATACATGCAATATTATGTAACAACATGCATGTAGGAAATCCAGGGCTATCTGGCTGCAGTTCAACTGCAGCAAGCAATAGGAGGATTCATGACAGCATTCTGAGCTGTTCTGAACTGCAGAGTGATTGCAAATGACAATGAGACTTATTGTGAATGCGCAACCGAATGCAGATAAGTCAGAACTGCCCGGTTGCAGTTGCACTGCAACCGACAGAACATGCTACAGGAGAGATCCTGACAGGTGTATTATGACACAGCAACATGCTGTAATGATCCTACAATGGCCCCATTCTCATTGTGCATTGTATCCGTGGTGCGTCAGTCTCCATTGTAATAACACGAGCCAGAGAATGCGCATGCTACACCTGCATTACATGATGTGCTAATTGCCTCAAGACTCCAATTTTGAAATCTGTGGTATTCCTTTTAAATTTAAATAAAGGCCCATCTTCAATATAAAATTACAGGGAAAAAAAGTCTGCAGCACTGGTCTGTTTTATAATGGAATTGTTATTTCCCTTTAAGGATGGAATTTGATGGAGTTTTATGAAGCATGTGACTTATTACAGGAAAATCTGGTAAACTCTAAACTCTTCCACAGACTCTTCCTATTTCAGGCAGTCCCAGCAGGATTTCTCCAGGCAACAATTTATTCATTTTAGCCAGAGGTAAAAATTTATATTTCACTTCTGTCACTAGATTTCGAATCTAGAGATAAAATGTTAGTGACATGGGCTTTATTTTTTTACTTCAATTAAAATTCCTTTGTAGTTGTTGCTATTTAACTCACATACATCCAAGTCAGTTTCCCCAGTTTGAATTCACATCCACAGGGCTGTTCATACCTGTGTTGCACACTCCCTACATGTTATGATCCAGTGCATTGACTCAATCGCAGTACAATCAGAAAACATACTGCATGCATGAGAACACAGTGTGCAGGTTCATTAGCACAATGCGTGTTTTCCATGCACAGAAGAAACTTGCTACTTACTTCTTTTCTTTAGCAATGAATTTTGTGAGCTGTAGAAATGTACATTTGTGCTGTAAAACAGGCATGCTAATGTGCTTGTTTTACCGTTAGACTCCATTATTTGAAGTCCTGGCTCACAGGGGTGTAATATCAGATCATAGGGCTCCCCTTCTTACTGTACTGTTCACCAACCCCCTCAAACACCCCACACCTGCAATGATCAGTCATCTGATCCCTAACAGAGTCGAAGCCCACCCATTCTTTTCTTTCCTCTCACCAGGGCACCATTCCAAGCTTCCCTGGCTATACCCTCCCTTTAACAGACTCGTGAGTGCAGCAGTAGTGTTTGGGCTTACCTCTTCCAGTGTCGGGTCCCCCCTGGGCTGCCACTGCAGCCACTAGTTCTCCTCCTCTGAGTATTCCTGCTGCTCACGTGAGTTCATGAGACGTGCAGTGAGGCGTGAGTTTCCTATCTGCTAGTATTAATCGGTTTCACACTGAGCTCAATAAAACCCTCCCCGTCATGGGGGCTATTGTTATGCCTCTGCTGTCTTGGCACATTTAAAAACTCCACAAATTAGTGAATGTGGATTATTGAACTGCACCCAACTGACTCACATTTGCTTCATAGTAGGGCTGCACCCCTTCCTTCCATTTTTATGGCTAGCTGCTTTCAGGTTACACTAACATTTGCATGTTTTCAAGGGATTTGGGTGATCTTAGGTTAGGGGGGTGCACGTCATATCGGCGCCGTTCAGTTCGGCGCGGGGAGAGCCAAATGACGGCTCTCCCTGCTGCCGCTAAACTCCGAGGTGGAGTTAAATACAATTCCCCCTCCGAGTTGTCGCAACACGGAGGGAGATGTAATTCGGGATCAGAGCCCCGAATTACCAGTACGCGGGGTGCGCATTATAGCATTGCTGCTATGACAGCACCCAGAGCCGAGCGCCAAAATCAGCTGATTCGTAGGTTAGGGTCCCTTCCGACAGGAAGACCTCATTGCGGTGGAAGGGTCTGGTACGAAATCTTTTGCATGCAAACTATTTTGGAAGCGAACATCCTCCATTAGTGTAAGTTTGTAGCAGCTGTTTAGCAGTAACAAGCATAGTTGTGCCTTTAAGAGGTTTTGCAGTCCTATGAAGTTAGTGTCAGTTAGGTGCAGCTTGGTTTTTGATGTGCTGCAATCTCTTTCTACTGTGTACAAAACTTTAAGTTCAATTTTAGTAATGTGAATTATCAGTGCAATAAAAAATATAAACAACTTTTTTTAAGTTGTTTTTTGTAATAGAAGGCCTCATTGACTCTATGCACATTGGGCAATGCCAATACAACTGAAAGGGTATATTCATAGGTCTGAATCACAAACCAATTGTATTAACCTAACATGCTGTCCACAGTGCATTCTGGGTAAGTAAACATGTACATGGCAGGTCGTAAGAGAATAGGGCTCACGTGCAATTAACTTTTCTCAAGAGTTATTCTCCAGGGGATATTTGTCATCTTCTCTACAAAGTTAGGCCCGTTCACATTGCACGCGTTCCCATCCGCTTTTTGGGAAGGCGTGCAGGAGGCCGACACGCACGGCATCAGACAGTGCATAGACTGCACTGTCTAATGTTAACACTGCATGCGTACCGGACCAGTGCGGTCCGGGAACACATGCTGCACGCATTTTTTGCTGAAACGCGCGGATGACCCATTCACTTCAGGTGAATGGGATCATCCACGCAATGCATAGAAACGCGGATGGCATGCATTCGTATGCGTTCCAAACGCTTGGCCATATGCCTTTCATAATGTGAACATGGCCTAACTTTTCAGCACTTATCAATTGAAAAAGTACTAAGAGGTAGGTCAGAAAGAAAAATGTAACTTATTTTGAATAATTTCTTGTTTGCTGGTAGCTTAAAATGTATTATATTGATAAGGTGTGAACATTTATCCTAAGAGAAAAGTTAGATGAATATGGGCCTGGGTTGTTAAAATCAAGCATAAATTGTAATAGATACTGTGCACATTATGTGTATTAGTAGCAGTAGGGTATTGTACCGTGTTAGCCATCAGTAAAAACAAGAAGTTTTAAATCAGGATGACGCCATTTACTGTATTGGCTAACTAAAAAGAATAAGAATAAGGCCCCGTTCACACTTGCGGTTTTGCGAAAACCGCACCGGATGTCCGGACCGCACCGGAGCCGGATCGGACCTGAACCGTACGGTTCCTGTCCGGATCCGGTCCGGATCCGGTCGCATACGGTTTCCGTGCGGTATGAACCCGGTTGCGGTCCGGATCCGGATTCTTAAAGAGATAACAACCTGTATAAATACCTGGGGTTCTGGGAGGTCAGCAGAAGCTCTGGGGTCATTGTTGGAGACAGCTGGACGTGTGGAGACCATCCTTGGATACAGAGACAGCAGTTGGGACCATGGATCCAGTCATTTTTTACGCTTATTACCTGGGAATTCTCTCCTTCCTGTTGTTTACCTACTACTATGTGGGGAGAAGGCGTGCTCCTCGCAGGAGATGGTGGGTGCACCCTCTACTAGCCAGGAGGCAGAGGAAGGGAGAGTTCCAGGCCCTCTACCGGGACCTCAGACGACACCCACAGAAGTTCTACAGCTACACTCGGATGTCTATTCCCCTGTAAGTATCTAGGCCTAAATACACCAACCCCCACCATTCCTAAACACCCCACCCTCACCCCCACAACACCTCATCCCTGTATACCTAGCTAAACACACCACCCTGACCCCCACACCCCTGTATACCTAGCTATACACTACACCCCCACCCTCCACAACACTCCCAAACCTCTGTAAACACACCTCCCCCATCCTCCACCCAACACCTTGTCCCACAACATACTTTACAGCTTCTTCCTTTCCATCTCCTGACAGGTTTGATACCCTTTTGGAGATGGTGAAGGATGACCTTAGGAAGAAGGATACCACGTTCAGGAGAGCAGTCACACCACAAGAACAACTACTCATCACACTGAGGTATGTAAAAACAAATTTTTTTATTGCAAAAACAACCACTTTCCAACATGGAAACATTCTTCCAACATGGAAGACAAAAAAATAACATATCTATGGTATAGCCCGGTCAGTTTTAAGGAACACCAACCACCAACTTTGTGCTGGAAGAGTTGCAGGGCATAGCTGCCCAAGTGTCTTTCGGGGACACCAGGCCCTAATAAATTGAAGTGCTTCAAAAACCTAACCACTGGCACAGGACCCTCTGAGCCATGGATGAAGGACACAGGTCAGTGAAAAGGCTAGGCCTCTCACCGACCAGTGTAGGTGTCCTTCATCCATGGTTTCAAGGGTCTTGTGCAAGTGGTTAGGAACAAGAACAAAGTGAGGAGCAAGAGGAACCGATGGCAGAGGTGCATGACTACAGGTGCAGTGCAACAGGCACAAGGTTGTGACCCAGGTAGTGTCTTTCGGGGACACCAGGCCCTAAAATTGAAGTGCTTCAAAAACCTAACCACTGGCACATGACCCTCTGAGCCATGGATGAAGGACACAGGTCAGTGAAAAGGCTAGGCCTCTCACCGACCAGTGTAGGTGTCCTTCATCCATGGTTTCAAGGGTCTTGTGCAAGTGGTTAGGAACAAGAACAAAGTGAGGAGCAAGAGGAACCGATGGCAGAGGTGCATGACTACAGGTGCAGTGCAACAGGCACAAGGTTGTGACCCAGGTAGTGTCTTTCGGGGACACCAGGCCCTAAAATTGAAGTGCTTCAAAAACCTAACCACTGGCACATGACCCTCTGAGCCATGGATGAAGGACACAGGTCAGTGAAAAGGCTAGGCCTCTCACCGACCAGTCAAGGTGTCCTTCATCCATGGTTCAAAGGGTCTTGTGCAAGTGGTTAGGAACAAGAACAAAGTGAGGAGCAAAAGGAACCGATGGCAGAGGAGCAGGACTACAGGTGCAGTGCAACAGGCACAAGGTTGTGACCCAGGTAGTGTCTTTCGGGGACACCAGGCCCTAAAATTGAAGTGCTTTAAAAACCTAACCACTGGCACATGACCCTCTGAGCCATGGATGAAGGACACAGGTCAGTGAAAAGGCTAGGCCTCTCACCGACCAGTGTAGGTGTCCTTCATCCATGGTTTCAAGGGTCTTGTGCAAGTGGTTAGGAACAAGAACAAAGTGAGGAGCAAGAGGAACCGATGGCAGAGGAGCAGGACTACAGGTGCAGTGCAACAGGCACAAGGTTGTGACCCAGGTAGTGTCTTTCGGGGACACCAGGCCCTAAAATTGAAGTGCTTCAAAAACCTAACCACTGGCACATGACCCTCTGAGCCATGGATGAAGGACACAGGTCAGTGAAAAGGCTAGGCCTCTCACCGACCAGTCAAGGTGTCCTTCATCCATGGTTCAAAGGGTCTTGTGCAAGTGGTTAGGAACAAGAACAAAGTGAGGAGCAAGAGGAACCGATGGCAGAGGAGCAGGACTACAGGTGCAGTGCAACAGGCACAAGGTTGTGACCCAGGTAGTGTCTTTCGGGGACACCAGGCCCTAAAATTGAAGTGCTTTAAAAACCTAACCACTGGCACATGACCCTCTGAGCCATGGATGAAGGACACAGGTCAGTGAAAAGGCTAGGCCTCTCACCGACCAGTCAAGGTGTCCTTCATCCATGGCTCCAAGGGTCTTGTGCAAGTGATTAGGAACAAGAACAAAGTGAGGAGCAAGAGGAACCGATGGCAGAGGAGCAGGACTACAGGTAGTGTCTTTCGGGGACACCAGGCCCTAAATTATTAGTGCTTCAAAAACCTAACCACTGGCACAGGACCCTCTGAGCCATGGATGAAGGACACAGGCCAGTGAAAAGGCTAGGCCTCTCACCGACCAGTGAAGGTATCCTTCACCCATGGCTCCAAGGGTCTTGTGCAAGTGATTAGGAACAACAAAGTAAGGAACAAGAGGAATCAAAGGCACAGGTGCAGGACTACAGGTGCAGTGCAACAGGCACAAGGTTGTGACCCAGGTAGTGTCTTTCGGGGACACCAGGCCCTAAATTATTAGTGCTTCTAAAACCTAACCACTGGCACAGGACCCTCTGAGCCATGGATGAAGGACACAGGCCAGTGAAAAGGCTAGGCCTCTCACCGACCAGTGAAGGTGTCCTTCACCCATGACTCCAAGGGTCTTGTGCAAGTGATTAGGAACAACAAAGTAAGGAACAAGAGGAATCAAAGGCACAGGTGCAGGACTACAGGTGCAGTGCAACAGGCACAAGGTTGTGACCCAGGTAGTGTCTTTCGGGGACACCAGGCCCTAAATTATTAGTGCTTCTAAAACCTAACCACTGGCACAGGACCCTCTGAGCCATGGATGAAGGACACAGGCCAGTGAAAAGGCTAGGCCTCTCACCGACCAGTGAAGGTGTCCTTCACCCATGGCTCCAAGGGTCTTGTGCAAGTGATTAGGAACAACAAAGTAAGGAACAAGAGGAATCAAAGGCACAGGTGCAGGACTACAGGTGCAGTGCAACAGGCACAAGGTTGTGACCCAGGTAGTGTCTTTCGGGGACACCAGGCCCTAAAGTTCAAGTCCAGCAAAACCAAAAGTTCCCTGACATGGTCATCTGAACACCTCTGAACCTTGGTTGAAGGAGATGGGGCAGTGAAAAGGTTGGGCTAAAAAGCCCTGTGATGGTATCCTTCCTCCGAGGATCGGTGTTATTCAGAGGAGCATGTCCAGGAACAATTTGACTTTTTTTTTCAAATTGTATCGGCACCACTACTAGAAAAGGTGGGAGTTGCTGCCTGGAAATCTGGACTCTCTTGGGTGCTGGTCGTGGATGAGCTGGACCCTGACAGCGGTGGCCTATATTGACTGCCTCTGTAGCCGGTGTACATCTGTGATGATTGCCAGGTGGGCACCGCTGTTGGTTGTGGGGGTCTAAAAATTGGTGGTTGCAATAATGGCGTGTCCATGTGCTGTTTGATCACCTCCAGCAAAGTGGAATGGCACGCCATCAAGTTTTGGGAAGGCACCTTTTCCAAATATGGTATTAGAGACATCACTGTGTGAAAACACGGGTGTGCCTGCAATTTCAGTAGTTCCTTGCTTTGTTGATGCATTTGCTGCATCATGTTCTGCAGCTGGCCCACCGACTGATGATGCTGCGCACGCAGTTGGTTGATTTCTCCTCTGTGCATCTCATGCATCATTTTAAGCTCGTCCCTGTAGTGCCCATGTACAGCGTCGAGCTCACATTGCAGTGAAGTGATGTGGGACTTGTACTGCTCCATGATATGGCCCCTGTCCTCATCTTGCAACTGCCGGGTTATGAGAGTTTGGTGGCTCTGAAGAATCCCGAGAAGTCCGGAGACAGCCCCGGACATCTCGGACTCTGTCTCTCTCCTTGTTGGGGGGAGGGTACCTCGACGCCTCACTGGTGTGGTGGTCCTCACTGGTGGTGTGGCAGCATCTTCCCGTCCTCTGGCCTGTGTCGGGGTTGCCCTGCGCGCTGGTTGTGCTGCAGTCTCTCGGTGCTCCTCACTTTGTTCTTGTTCCCCGGGAGCTTCCATAGCGGTTGATTGTGGAGGTGCAGCTTCATCCACACTCGGTCCTGCAACCTCAACATCCAAGCTCTCTTCTCCCAAGTCATCATCAAAGGAGAGAGCTGGGATAGCTAAGGACTCCCTCCTCCTACTCCTCTCCTCGGGGACATAGGTTACATCGGCGACGTCATCATCCACCAAGCTGTCCTCACTGCTGAACCGTGCCTCCTGGGTCGGTTCCTCTTGCTCCAAATTGTCTTCAGTCCTGTAGATAAAAACAATATTTATTGGTGTGCCAAACAGCAAGTGGCGTCAATTCACAGAGCTAGCAAACACTAGCAAACACTTTATCAACCGTTTCTACCAAACATTTGATAAAGCTTGTGAGAAAAGTTCGCTAGCCATGGGAATTGAGGCCAGTTTATAGCAATACATGGCCGAAGTCATGGTAGTTGTCTGCTAAAATGAGCTCTCAGTTCCTGCCCACAGTAGTGGTACTTACAGTCTAGGTTCCAGGCTTGCATTGATGAAAGACAATTGCTTGGCAAATTGGTAGTCTTTTTGTCGCTTTCCCCCGCCACTGCCACTTCGTTCGGCAAGTTTTTTCTTCCGTAGCCATTTCACGTATGCATCACGTATATTGCGCCACCTTGTCTTGAACCTTTCTCCTGTAACGACATGAAAAATTGATTTCGATTATTTCTCTTGTAGGTACATCGCAACTGGACAAACATATACATCGCTACATGTCACATTTCGTATTGGGAAGAGCACGGTGGCAGGCATCGTCGTGAGGACTTCGAGGATCCTTTGGACGCGACTGAGGGCCAGATACATGCCTGTGCCGGACACCACGAAATGGGAGGAGATCGCCCAGGGCTTCTGGACCGAGTGCAAGTTTCCTAATTGTGTTGGCGCACTGGATGGGAAACACATCCGGATTCAGAAACCCGTGGGGAGTGGCAGCCATTATTTCAACTATAAAAAATACTTCAGCATTGTTCTAATGGCAGTGGCAGATGCGGACTACAAGTTTGTGTACGTGGACGTGGGGTCGTACGGTAGTTCCAATGACTCTGGAATTTTCCAGCGTACGACCCTTTGCCGGCTGATGGAGGAAGGCAGACTGCGTCTCCTTCGTGACAGACCCTGGCCTGGGACAAGGGCACCGGCCTACCCCTATGTGTTTGTGGGGGACGAGGCCTTCGCCCTGTCCGACCATGTAATGCGTCCGTACCCAGACAGGGGACTTGATGCCAGCCAGCTACACTTCAATGCTCGGTTGAGCCGTGCAAGGAGAATGGTGGAGTGCACATTTGGGATCCTGGTGTCAAAGTGGAGGGTGTTCCACACGCCCATGCTGCTGAAACCGGGCAACGCAGTTGTCGTGGTGAAGGCAGCATGCATCCTCCACAACTTTGTGCGGCAGGAGGAAAGAGAGACTCCGGAACCCCCGAATGTGCTTCCACTAATGCCCCTGCGGAGGTATGCAACCAGGCCAAGGGTAGTGTCACTGCGGAACAGGGACCAACTGAGACTTTATTTTACCACACCACCAGGACGAGGGTGAATGTTTGGTTTTTAATATGTTTTGTTGAAATGTGTTTATTTTGGAGTTTCAAGTTTTTAAGTGATTTTAAATGTCTTAATTTTTTACAATAAATTGATGTTTAATAATTGGTCATTGTGTATGTTTTATGTGCACAGGTGGGGTACATCGCAGGTGGGTGGGAGACATCACAGGTGGGTGGGATACATCAAAGGTGGGTGGGATACAGCACAGGTGGGGTACATCACAGGTGGGGTACAGGTGGGTGGGATACAGCACAGGTGGGGTACAGGTGGGTGGGATACAACACAGGTGGGTGGGAGACATCACAGGTGGGTGGGATACATCACAGGTGGGTGGGATACATCACAGGTGGGGTACAGGTGGGTGGGATACATCACAGGTGGGGTACAGGTGGGTGGGATACATCACAGGTGGGTGGGAGACATCACAGGTGGGTGGGAGACATCACAGGTGGGGTACAGGTGGGTGGGATACAACACAGGTGGGTGGGAGACATCACAGGTGGGTGGGATACATCACAGGTAGGTGGGATACATCACAGGTGGGTGGGATACATCACAGGTGGGGTACAGGTGGGTGGGATACATCACAGGTGGGGTACAGGTGGGTGGGATACATCACAGGTGGGTGGGATACATCACAGGTGGGGTACAGGTGGGTGGGATACATCACAGGTGGGGTACAGGTGGGTGGGATACAGCACAGGTGGGGTACAGGTGGGTGGGAGACATCACAGGTGGGTGGGATACATCACAGGTGGGGTACAGGTGGGTGGGATACATCACAGGTGGGGTACAGGTGGGTGGGATACATCACAGGTGGGGTACAGGTGGGTGGGATACAGCACAGGTGGGTGGGAGACATCACAGGTGGGTGGGATACATCACAGGTGGGGTACAGGTGGGTGGGATACATCACAGGTGGGGTACAGGTGGGTGGGATACATCACAGGTGGGTGGGATACATCACAGGTGGGGTACAGGTGGGTGGGGAACAGGTGGGTGGGCCACGGGTGGGTGGGCAACACGTGGGTGACACAAATCCATAGCAAAAGTGGAATACATCACAAGCTAAACCACAAGCCCCCCCAAAAACTTCTAGTCAACATACCCTCTGTGCCTTGCTGTCTCTTGCTCAAGTGCTCAAAGTCCTCCACATACAGCTTGGCAATTTTTTTCCACAGGCCTCTGCATTTTTTGATGTTGCTGTGGTCCGCATCCCCCTTGTCCCACAGGGCTGGTACCTGCTGCACCTGTAGGATGAGGTCTTCTGATGTGTAGGGCCTCACCCCCTCGTTATCAGACATATCGTCAGACATGTTGCTGCCAAACAGCTCCAGCATGAAGTCACTGCTGCTCCACTCTGTGAACGCTGGTGCCATGTGGTCCCCATCCAAAATGGCCACCATACCATAGAGTCAGCATAGGAAGTGTGGTATAACATCCGGTTTTTATAGCCAGTGTGTTGTGCGCTCTCCGGTTCTCATTGGTTTCCATTGGCCGGATGCAACATTCCGGCTCCGGTCCGGATACGTCAGCCGGACCAGCCGGACCAAAAAATAGCGCATGTTGGAACGGACGCCGGAGTCCGGATCCGGTCCGGCTCCGGTCCGGACGAAACGGACGCATGTGAACGGTCGCATAGACTTTCATTGCTATGCCGTGCGTCCGTTTCGTCCGGTCCGCATGCGGTCCGGCTCCGGCACGGCGATTCCGGATAGCAACCGCTAATGTGAACCGGGCCTAAGTGAGCTTTCGGCTTTGCAGCCTTCATCAGGCTTAAATCCTGTTTGCTTGCAGGCTGGTGGTACAGACAGCTTTATACATGCAACATCAAAAGGGGTACATAGATTTTTTTTAAGCATAAATACATGTCATTAGGATTAGAGTTGGGCCGAACCTCCGATTTTAGGTTCGCGAACCGGGTTCGCGAACTTCCGCGGAAGGTTCGGTTCGCGTTAAAGTTCGCGAACCGCAATAGACTTCAATGGGGATGCGAACTTTGAAAAAAAAAAATAATTATGCTGGCCACAAAAGTGATGGAAAAGATGTTTCAAGGGGTCTAACACCTGGAGGGGGGCATGGCGGAGTGGGATACACGCCAAAAGTCCCCGGGAAAAATCTGGATTTGACGCAAAGCAGCGTTTTAAGGGCAGAAATCACATTGAATGCTAATTGACAGGCCTAAAGTGCTTTAAAACATCTTGCATGTGTATACATCAATCAGGTAGTGTAATTAAGGTACTGCTTCACACTGACACACCAAACTCACCGTGTAACGCACCGCAAACAGCTGTTTGTACTAGTGACGGCTGTGCTGGACTGGTGCGCACCATGGCGAGAGTGCAGGTTTTGGTGGCTTTACAGCCCATATGGTCGGCCTGGCTGATGTAGCTGAATGACAGAACAGTGACTGTCCAGCTGATCAAATTTGGTCTGACCACAATGAAGCAACGACCTTATTATCTTTTGTGTGCCCCCCGAGACACTCATCTAGGCGCCGGTCATTGCTTCATTGTGATACGCAAGCCCCTTCACCACGGCAAGGTAATGATCACGAAGGGGAATGGGCGCATGTACATGTCTTTTCTTTTGTTGTTGCAGCTGCCCTCAGTGCAGCCAGAAAAATTAGGCAGTCATGTACACGCACCATAAAAATTATTACAGCGGCCGCTGCTAGCAGCGGCCTAAAAAATTCAGCAATCCGCCTGGAGTCCCGGACCCTGTTGGTGGTGGCGGAGAAGGTAGTGAAGCGGCCTGCAGGCAGACATGCTGTGTGGAGGGACTGGGAGCGACTTAGTCTTTTTGGGGCAGGCCAGGCAGCCAGTCACACGGCGTGCAGGCAGAGATGCTGTGTGTGCGGGGACTGACTTAGTCTTGGGGCGGGCAGCAGCCCTCCGGGATCCATGCCTCATTCATTTTGATAAAGGTGAGGTACTTAACACTTTTGTGACTTAGGCGACTTCTCTTCTCTGTGACAATGCCTCCAGCTGCGCTGAAGGTCCTTTCTGAGAGGACGCTTGCGGCAGGGCAGGAGAGAAGTTGGATGGCAAATTGGGACAGCTCTGGCCACAGGTCAAGCCTGCGCACCCAGTAGTTCAAGGGTTCCTCATCGCTGTTCACAGCAGTGTCTACATCCACACTTAAGGCCAGGTAGTCGGCTACCTGCCGGTCGAGGAGTTGGTGGAGGGTGGATCCGGAAGGGCTACGGCGAGGCGTTGGACTAAAGAACGTCCGCATGTCCGACATCACCATGAGATCGCTGGAGCGTCCTGTTTTTGACTGCGTGGACACGGGAGGAGGATTAGTGGCAGTGGTACCTTGCTGGCGTTGTGCCGTCACATCACCCTTAAAGGCATTGTAAAGCATAGTTGACAGCTGGTTCTGCATGTGCTGCATCCTTTCCACCTTCCGGTGAGTTGGTAACAGGTCCGCCACTTTGTGCCTGTACCGAGGGTCTAGTAGTGTGGCCACCCAGTACAGCTCATTCCCCTTGAAGTTTTTTATACGGGGGTCCCTCAACAGGCAGGACAGCATAAAAGACGACATCTGCACAAAGTCGGATCCAGTACCCTCCATCTCCTCTTGCTCTTCCTCAGTGACGTCAGGTAAGTCAACCTCCTCCCCCCAGCCGCGAACAATACCACGGGAAGGTTGAGCAGCACAAGCCCCCTGCGACGCCTGCTGCGGTTGTTCTCCTGCCGCTGTCCCCTCCTCCTCCTCCCCCAAAGAAACACCTTGCTCATCATCCTCTGAGTCTGACTCGTCTTCTGCACACGACTTCTCTTCTTCCTCCTCCTCCCCCCTCTGTGCTGCCGCAGGTGTTGAGGAAACAGCTGGGTCTGATGAAAATTGGTCCCATGCCTGTTCCTGCCGTAACGGTTCCTGGTCACGCTCATTCGCAGCTTCATCCGCCACTCTACGCACAGCACGCTCCAAGAAGTACGCGTAGGGAATTAAGTCGCTGATGGTGCCCTCACTGCGGCTCACCAGGTTGGTCACCTCCTCAAACGGCCGCATGAGCCTGCATGCATTTTTCATCAGTGTCCAGTTGTCGGGCCAGAACATCCCCATCTTCCCAGACTGTTTCGTTCTACTCCAGTTGTAGAGGTACTGGGTGACGGCTTTCTTCTGTTCTAGCAGGCGGGAGAACATGAGCAGGGTCGAGTTCCAGCGAGTGGGGCTATCGCAAATGAGGCGTCTCACCGGCATGTTGTTTTTACGCTGAATTTCTGCAAATCGTGCCATGGCTGTGTAAGAGCGCCTCAAATGCCCACAGAACTTCCTGGCCTGCTTCAGGACATCCGCTAAGCCAGGGTACTTTGCCACAAATCTTTGAACCACTAGATTCATGACATGTGCCATGCAGGGTATGTGTGTCAGCTTCCCCATATGCAAAGCGGCAAGCAGATTGCTGCCGTTGTCGCACACCACGTTGCCTATCTCCAGGTGGTGCGGGGTCAGCCACTCATCCACCTGTTTCTTAAGAGCAGCCAGGAGAGCTGCTCCAGTGTGACTCTCCGCTTTGAGACAAGCCATGTCTAAGATGGCGTGACACCGTCGTACCTGGCATGCAGCATAGGCCCTGCGGAGCTGGGGCTGTGTAGCTGGAGAGGAGAACTGCCACTCAGCCAAGGAGGAGGAGGAGGACAGCGAAGAGCATGTAGCAGGAGGAGAGGAGGTGGCAGGAGGCCTGCCTGCAAGCCGTGGAGGTGTCACAATTTGGTCCGCCGCTTTCTGCTTGCCATCGTTCACCACCAGGTTCACCCAATGGGCTGTGTAGGTAATGTAGCGGCCCTGCCCGTGCTTGGCAGACCAGCCATCCGTGGTCAGGTGTACCCTTGACCCAACGCTCTTCGCAAGAGATGACACCACTTGCCTCTCAACTTCACGGTGCAGTTGGGGTATGGCCTTTCTCGAAAAATAAGTGCGGCCTGGCATCTTCCACTGCGGTGTTCCGATGGCCACAAATTTACGGAAGGCCTCAGAGTCCACCAGCCGGTATGGTAACAGCTGGCGAGCTAACAGTTCCGCCACGCCAGCTGTCAGACGCCGGGCAAGGGGGTGACTGGCCAAAAGTGGCTTCTTCCGCTCAAACATTTCCTTCACGGACACCTGACTGCTGCTGTGGGCAGAGGAGCAGGAACCGCTCAAGGGCAGAGGCGGAGTGGAGGAGGGTGCCTGTGAAGGTGCAAAGGAGAAAGCGGCAGAAGCAGATGATGCACCTGAAGGAGGAAGAGGAGAAGGAGGGTGACTTTTCTTTTGTGTGCTGCTGCTGCTTTTGCTCAGGTGGCCATCCCATTGCTGTTTGTGCCTTTTCTCCAGGTGCCTTCGTAAGGCACTTGTCCCTACGTGAGTGTTGGCCTTTCCACGGCTCAATTTTTGTTGGCAGAGCGAACAGATGGCTTTGGTCCGATCTGAGGCACACACATTAAAAAATTTCCACACCGCTGAGCCACCCTGGGATGTGGGCACTATGGGGACCTCAGCAGCTGATGCTGAAGGGCAAGTTGGCTGGCTGTACATAGGTGGCGATACATGGTGCCGGACTCTGCCACCAGCTGTTTCTGACGAAGAGCTGCCCCAGCTTCTTTCAGCAACTTCTCTCCTCCTACTACTCTCTGACTCCCCCTCTGAACTGTCCCCCTCTTCATCTCCTCTATTGGGAACATACAGAGGATCCCTATTACCGTCATCATCGTAGTCATCCTGCCCAGCTTCGCTTGCCTCAGACAAATCCAAACTTGCACCATCAGTAGGTCCTTCATCCTCCTGACACGTTACATCCATAGTGTTGCCGCGTAACTCAGACATATTAGCTGGTGAAAATTCATCTGGCTGTAACAACAATGGCTGTGCATCAGTGATTTCAACACTAAATAATTCTTGCGAAGTGTCAAATGCAGCGGAAGTGGTGCTAGTAGTAGCGCTGGTGGCTGAGCAAGATGAGGTGTTCTGTGTCGCTAAATACTCAACCACGTCCTGACAATCTTGGGAGGTGATGGGACGTGCCTTCTTCCGAGCACTGTACTGTGGGCCAGGTCCACACGAAATTACATTTACACGACCTCGCGCAGACCTGCCGGGTGGCCTTCCTCTGCCTCTGCCACTACCTCTTCCTCTTCCTCTACCTGTTTTGTCCATATTGGGTATGCACGGAGTGGTATATCACACTGCGTGCACTCACGTAGGTAGGTGGGTTCACTTAACTGCACAGGTATGCGCACTGATGCGGTGGGTTCACTGAACAGAACAGGTATACAGTGGCGGGTTCACAGAACAGGTATGCAGTGGCAGGATCACTGAACACAATAGGTATGCAGTGGCGTGTTCACTAAACAGGTATACAGTGGCGGGTCCACTGAACAGAACAGGTATACAGTGGCGGGTCCACTGAACAGAACAGGTATACAGTGGCGGGTCCACTGAACAGAACAGGTATACAGTGGCGGGTCCACTGAACAGAACAGGTATACAGTGGCGGGTCCACTGAACAGAACAGGTATACAGTGGCGGGTTCACAGAACAGGTATGCAGTGGCAGGATCACTGAACACAATAGGTATGCAGTGGCGTGTTCACTAAACAGGTATACAGTGGCGGGTCCACTGAACAGAACAGGTATACAGTGGCGGGTCCACTGAACAGAACAGGTATACAGTGGCGGGTTCACAGAACAGGTATACAGTGGCGGGTCCACTGAACAGAACAGGTATACAGTGGCGGGTTCACAGAACAGGTATGCAGTGGCAGGATCACTGAACACAATAGGTATGCAGTGGCGTGTTCACTAAACAGGTATACAGTGGCGGGTCCACTGAACAGAACAGGTATACAGTGGCGGGTCCACTGAACAGAACAGGTATACAGTGGCGGGTCCACTGAACAGAACAGGTATACAGTGGCGGGTCCACTGAACAGAACAGGTATACAGTGGCGGGTCCACTGAACAGAACAGGTATACAGTGGCGGGTTCACAGAACAGGTATGCAGTGGCAGGATCACTGAACACAATAGGTATGCAGTGGCGTGTTCACTAAACAGGTATACAGTGGCGGGTCCACTGAACAGAACAGGTATACAGTGGCGGGTTCACAGAACAGGTATGCAGTGGCAGGATCACTGAACACAATAGGTATGCAGTGGCGTGTTCACTAAACAGGTATACAGTGGCGGGTCCACTGAACAGAATAGGTATACAGTGGCGGGTCCACTGAACAGAACAGGTATACAGTGGCGGGTTCACAGAACAGGTATACAGTGGCGGGTCCACTGAACAGAACAGGTATACAGTGGCGGGTTCACAGAACAGGTATGCAGTGGCAGGATCACTGAACACAATAGGTATGCAGTGGCGTGTTCACTAAACAGGTATACAGTGGCGGGTCCACTGAACAGAACAGGTATACAGTGGCGGGTCCACTGAACAGAACAGGTATACAGTGGCGGGTTCACAGAACAGGTATACAGTGGCGGGTCCACTGAACAGAACAGGTATACAGTGGCGGGTTCACAGAACAGGTATGCAGTGGCAGGATCACTGAACACAATAGGTATGCAGTGGCGTGTTCACTAAACAGGTATACAGTGGTGGCGGGTCCACTGAACAGAACAGGTATACAGTGGCGGGTCCACTGAACAGAACAGGTATACAGTGGCGGGTCCACTGAACAGAACAGGTATACAGTGGCGGGTTCACAGAACAGGTATACAGTGGCGGGTCCACTGAACAGAACAGGTATACAGTGGCGGGTTCACAGAACAGGTATGCAGTGGCAGGATCACTGAACACAATAGGTATGCAGTGGCGTGTTCACTAAACAGGTATACAGTGGCGGGTCCACTGAACAGAACAGGTATACAGTGGCGGGTTCAGTGAACAGGTATACAGTGGCGGGTTCACTGAACAGAACAGGTATACAGTGGCGGGTTCACAGAACAGAACAGGTATACAGTGGCGGGTTCACAGAACAGGTATGCAGTGGCAGGATCACTGAACACAATAGGTATGCAGTGGCGTGTTCACTAAACAGGTATACAGTGGCGGGTCCACTGAACAGAACAGGTATACAGTGGCGGGTTCACAGAACAGGTATGCAGTGGCAGGTTCACTGAACACAACAGGTATGCAGTGGCGGGTTCACTGAACAGGTATACAGTGGCGGGTCCACTGAACAGAACAGGTATACAGTGGCGGGTCCACTGAACAGAACAGGTATACAGTGGCGGGTCCACTGAACAGAACAGGTATACAGTGGCGGGTTCACAGAACAGGTATACAGTGGCGGGTCCACTGAACAGAACAGGTATACAGTGGCGGGTTCACAGAACAGGTATGCAGTGGCAGGATCACTGAACAGGTATGCAGTGGCAGGATCACTGAACAGGTATGGAGTGGCAGGATCACAGTACAGGTATGCAGTGGGCTGAGGGCTCACTGAACAGAACAGGTATGCAGTGGCAGGATCACTGAACAGGTATGGAGTGGCAGGATCACAGTACAGGTATGCAGTGGCAGGATCACAGTACAGGTATGCAGTGGCAGGATCACAGTACAGGTATGCAGTGGGCTGAGGGCTCACTGAACAGAACAGGTATGCAGTGGCAGGATCACTGAACAGGTATGCAGTGGCAGGATCACAGTACAGGTATGCAGTGGGCTGAGGGCTCACTGAACAGAATAGGTATGCAGTGGCAGGATCACTGAACAGGTATGCAGTGGCAGGATCACAGTACAGGTATGCAGTGGGCTGAGGGCTCACTGAACAGAACAGGTATGCAGCCAGGAAGAAGTTAAGCCTAACTAATCTTTCCCTATATGAGAGACTGCAGCAGCTCGCCCTCTCACTAATGCAGGCACACGAGTGGCCGTAATGGCCGCCGCTGCCTGCCTTATATAAGGGGGGATGGGGCTCCAGGGGCTAGTGTAGCCTAATTGGCTACACTGGGCCTGCTGACTGTGATGTAGAGGGTCAAAGTTGACCCTCAGTGCATTATGGGGCGAACCGAACTTCTTCCGCAAAAGGTTCGCGTGCGGTACCCGCACGCGAACCACCTAAGTTCGCGCGAACCACGTTCGCCGGCGAACCGTTCGGCCCAACTCTAATTAGGATGCCTTAAGTGAAACAGAACATCTAAATAGGGTGGGAGGTTGTTAGCTGAGATAAGAATCCTGCTCAAAGACCTGGGAGTTGGATTGTCACAAAGGCATCGTAAATTCTGAGTTCACAAGTTTGTGAACTCAGAATTTACGATGCCTTTGTGACAATCCAACTCCCAGGTCTGTGAGCATGTTGTAACCAAGGATTCTTATCTCAGCTAACAACCTCCCACCCCATTTAGATGTTCTGTTTCACTTAAGGCATCTTAATGACTTGTATTTATGCTTGAAAAAAATCTATGTACCCCCTTTTGATGTTGCATGTATAAAGCTGTCTGTACCATCAGCCTGCAAGCAAACAGGATTTCAGCCCGACAAAGGCTGCAAAGCTGAAAGCTTGCTTATTCTTATTCTTTTTAGTTAGCCAATAAATGGTATCATCCGGATTTAAAGCTACTTGCATTATGCGTATGGAATACAATGCACGTATTGCTATGGATTCCTAAGGCTCGGTTCATAATAGCTGGAGTGGTAGTGTATTTGTAAAGTGTGGATACACTGTGCCACCTCCATGGATCCTTTGTCGAGTCTACACCTAACCTCTTGGGATTCTATTTGAGAAATGGCCATGTCTGAATAACCTATTGTCACTTTGTATTGTGGAAATGCTACAGACAAACCAGACATGATGAATCAAGACGTGTGTAAATGGGCTCTTAGAAAAGCAGGGGTCCGCTCTGCATGTCTATGAATCCGCTGCTAGTGCCTCTGGGAACACAGTCTGCAGCAGACCTAAAGTGAACAGCACCTGAGTGTTCTCAAATCAAGTCACCACTGCATGCAAGGCTCGTGACACTCAGTACCCTGCAGAACACAGGTGTCACACTCAAGGCTCACAGGCTGAATCCAGCTCAACTCACCATTTGATAAGGCCCGCAAGAACTTCAGATGTGCTGCATACATGCTCACAGTAAAGCAGGAAGTTACAACATAGGAGGACACTTTGTTACTTGTACCAGTGGCATCTCACATTTCCATGGAGTCGACAGGCCATAGCCCACATATGTAAGTGCAAGCAATTTTTTGACTTGTGAGCATTCATGTGTTAACCCTCTCCCCCCCATATCCTGTTGCCGAAGGAGATAAGTCTAAAGTTTAAACACATTTAAAGGCACAGCATATTTTCCCTTCCTAACCATACCACCCACTGAAAGCTGCAAGCGCACCAGTGACAATATTTCTGGTTGAAACTTTGTTGGTATGAATGTTCAAGCATAATAAACAATTTGTTCTGCAATGTAGACTGTCTTTTAGATTTTGGCCTCTTATGTGATTGAGTTTGACACCCACTTGCATATAGGCAGTGGGGATAAGGGGGGTGGTTGGTTGGAGGGCCAAAACTGTAGGGTTTTTCTGGGGGGGGAGGGGAGTTCCATTTTTTTTTAGAGACTATAAAGTCAAAAGTAAAAATGTTATACATGCAGTTCTTCTAAAAAGTTATACCGACTTTGGTGGTGTATGAAGTGCAACTCACCTCTCAGAGTCCCCTTGTGCGTCTACTTTCGGTGCTTAGTCCCGCCCACTTGCAGCCAAGTACTACTGTGCTTTTGTGGCACTCTGCAAGTAGGCGGGGCTAAGCACCAAAAGTGGGCGTACAGGGGGACTCCAAGGGTGAGTTACACTTCATAAACCACGAAGTCGGTATAACTTTTTAAAAGAACCGCATGCATGACCTCTCTACTGTTGACTTTTTAAGTTACACCCCTGCCTGCTGTAGGAGCTGCAAACAGGAAGGAAGTCATATAAGGGCTACTTTTATATTAAGGGATATATTGGGATAAAGAAGAGATCAACAATAAAAGGAAGGAAAGGGGAAAGGGATTGGATTCTGCACTTCTGTCTATTACTAACTGCTCATTATACAATGTCAATTTTCAGCTTATGAGAATTATTTTATTGATCTATATGCAGTTTTCAGCTACCTTTTCTCTTCCATAGCTGAAGGTGACGTATTATTATTATTTTTTCTTATAAGATGTAGTTATTTTCCAAGAACTATGTTTTTTTTCTGTCTCTTCATCTGATTTCCATCACAGCTGCTCATGTTGTTGTCATGGTAGCATCTATCTAGTCATTGTCAGAGTTGAGCAGGGCAGACACTGTACTCGAGATATGTTGATATGATTGATAGCCTAACTATACATGCAAAATGGGCATGTCATTTCCTGTGGTATGTGGCATTATTAGTTATTATTACTGATTTGCTGGATTCTGCACATTTCTTTACAATGAAAATAGCTTTTTTTTTTCCTGTACAATTGTTGCTAGACACCAGAGATGGACAGTGCTGTGAAAAGGTATTTGTCCTTTCCTTATTTTTTCATGCATACAACCCTTTAAAAAAAATTATATATATATATATATATATATATATATATATATGTATGTTCATTATAAGTTCAATTAATTTGATAAGCGACACATTTTTCCCACTGCCCATAACATCTAAGTGAATAATTAACCCCTCCCACCACCCTTCCTGTCACCCTCCACCCACAGCTGTAGAGTCGGTACAAAAATCCTCCGACTCATATTAAAATTTTAAACATCTATCAGGCCCTAGGCAATGTGACTGTGGGTACATGTAAGAGTGATGTGCAGGTACTCTGCAGGAGAATGAGGCGATTCTTCCTCTATTGCACATTCTTCATGTACAATCTGAACCAGGATATGGGCGATAGACAACACCTCTGTGTTCAATGTGCACAACATTCTCAGTGGATTCCCTGCAGCTCTGTGGGGAGTGCATATGTAGAGTATAGTACTACTGTGTAACAAAGTAAACCTGAGACAGATGAAATTAAAGTTTTATACATACCTGGGGCTTCCTCCAGCCCCCTTCAGGCAAATCAATACCTCGATGTCCTCCTCCGCCACCTGGATCTTCTGCTATGAGTCCAGGTACTTGAGCCAGTCGGGCGTAGTGCGCATGCACACACTCCGCCGCTGGGAGCGTACTACACCTGCGCAGCACTATTGCACAAGTGCAGAATGCTCCTGGCTGTAGGAGCGGCACGCGGCCAGACTGCGCTGACTGGCTGAATTACTGGGACTTATAGCAGAAGATTCAGGTGGCAGAGGAGGACAGCGAGCGACTGATTAGCCTGAAGGGGGCTAGAAGATCCCCCAGGTATGTACAGTGGAGGAAATAATTATTTGACCCCTCACTGATTTTGTAAGTTTGTCCAATGACAAAGAAATGAAAAGTCTCAGAACAGTATCATTTCAATGGTAGGTTTATTTTAACAGTGGCAGATAGCACATCAAAAGGAAAATCGAAAAAATAACCTTAAATAAAAGATAGCAACTGATTTGCATTTCATTGAGTGAAATAAGTTTTTGAACCTTATAACAATAAAAGACTTAATACTTAGTGGAAAAAACCCTTGTTTGCAAGCACAGAGGTCAAATGACCAAGTTTGCACACATTTTAGGAGGAATGTTGGTCCACTCCTCTTTGCAGATCATCTCTAAATCCCTAAGGTTTCGAGGCTGTCTCTGTGCAACTCTGAGCTTGAGCTCCCTCCATAGGTTTTCTATTGGATTAAGGTCCGGAGACTGACTAGGCCACTCCATGACCTTAAAGTGCTTCTTCTTGAGCCACTCCTTTGTTGCCTTTGCTGTATGTTTTGGGTCATTGTCGTGCTGGAACACCCATCCACGACCCATTTTCAGTTTCCTGGCAGAGGGAAGGAGGTTGTCGTTCAGGATTTCACGATACATGGCTCCGTCCATTTTCCCGTTAATGCGATTAAGTTGTCCTGTGCCCTTAGCAGAAAAATACCCCCAAAGCAAAATGTTTCCACCCCCATGCTTGACGGTGGGGACGGTGTTTTGGGGGTCATAGGCAGCATTTTTCTTCCTCCAAACACAGCGAGTTGAGTTAATGCCAAAGAGCTCTATTTTGGTCTCATCAGACCACAGCACCTTCTCCCAGTCACTCACAGAATCATTCAGGTGTTCATTGGCAAACTTCAGACGGGCCTGCACATGTGCCTTCCTGAGCAGGGGGACCTTGCGAGCCCTGCAGGATTTTAATCCATTGCAGTGTAATGTGTTTCCAATGGTTTTCTTGGTGACTGTGGTCCCTGCTAATTTGAGGTCATTCACTAACTCCTCCCGTGTAGTTCTTGGATGCTTTTTCACCTTTCTCAGAACCATTGACACCCCACGAGGTGAGATCTTGCGTGGTCGATGGATGGTCATTTTGTGCTCCTTCCATTTTCGAACAATCGCACCAACAGTTGTCACCTTCTCTCCCAGCTTCTTGCTAATGGTTTTGTAGCCCATTCCAGCCTTGTGCAGGTCTACAATTTTGTCTCTGACATCCTTGGACAGCTCTTTGGTCTTTCCCATGTTGGAGAGTTTGGAGTCTGCTTGATTGATTGATTCTGTGGACAGGTGTCTTTTATACAGGTGACTAGTTAAGACAGGTGTCCTTAATGAGGGTGACTAATTGAGTAGAAATGTCTAACCACTCTGTGGGAGCCAGAACTCTTAAGGCTCATACACACATCAGACTATAGTCTTTGGAAAATGAAAGATCACAGACCAATCTTACCACCCTTCATGTAGTATGAGAGCCATACTCTACACAGTCTTTTCTATGGAGCTGAACTCCACATCAAAAAAAAATCTTTGCAAGATGCTAAACACACAGATGCTGTACAGACACAAAAGATCAGTATCTGCAAAAGATCTGTTCCTGCCAAAAATCCATTCCTGCAAATTGCAATGATAGTCTATGAGATCTGCAGATCATCATACACACATGATTTAACTGACATTCATCTGCAGATCTGAAAATCCATCCTGGTGGATCTGATCTGCAGATGAAGGTCAGTTAAATCATGTGTGTATGATGATCTGCAGATCTCATAGGCTATCATTGCAATTTGCAGGAATGGATTTTTGGCAGGAACAGATCTTTTGCAGATACTGATCTTTTGTGTCTGTACAGCATCTGTGTGTGCAGCATCTTGCAAAGATTTTTTTCTGATGTGGAGTTCAGCTCCATAGAATAGACTGTGTAAAGTATGGCTCTCATACTACATGAAGGGTGGTAAGATTGGTCTGTGGTCTTTCATTTTCAAAAGCCTATGGTCTGATGTGTGTATGTGGCCTTAATGGTTGGTAGGGGTTCAAAAACTTATTTCACTCAATGAAATGCAAATCAGTTGCTATCTTTTATTTAAGGTTATTTTTTCGATTTTCCTTTTGATGTGCTATCTGCCACTGTTAAAATAAACCTACCATTGAAATGATACTGTTCTGAGACTTTTCATTTCTTTGTCATTGGACAAACTTACAAAATCAGTGAGGGGTCAAATAATTATTTCCTCCACTGTATAAATCTTTTGTTTTCATCCATCTCAGGTACCCTTTAATTCTTGGTCACCAAACCAAATTTTAACAACGTATCACTTTTTTTTTTCATGAGCAAAGGGAGTGCATAAATTTGCATAAACCAGCATCAACGCACAATTATTTGCATCTCATTGACCATCTCCATTAGTGACACAGCTACACAACAGGCTTTATTCTTACAGCATAGATGTTATTTAGTATATATAAGAGATTCCTGTGTACACATCATATATACAGTCACAATCAGATATGTATATCTGACTTTAAAAATATCGGGAATGCTTTATTGAAGCAGCACAAGTAACTATTTTTTGATTGGTTTATTTCATTTTTGTGGACTAAGCACAGCTATTACTATATATATTATATATTTTATTTATGACTATTATCTGGGAAATAGAACATTTTATAATATTTTCTATTTTAATTACAGTTTAAATTCATTAGGAGTCAGAGTTGGTGCATTTTTTCCCCAACTCCGACTCCAGGTACCCAAAAATTGCTCTGACTGACTCCTTCAGCCCTGCCTCCACCACCCTACTTCCATACAGCCTTCTTATGTATATCTGATGGATGGGGAGATGGCAATTTGGGGTTGAACCAAATTTACTAGTCAATAACAATGTTGCAAAGATCTGCTTAGTGAAGCAATTTACATCCACTTGTATGGATTTCCAGTGGAGTGAAATTACAGAGATTTAGATACTACTGTATTTGTTTTCCAGAGACACTGTCTCCAGAATATTAGTGTGTGTGTCTGTTATGACAGTAGTCATAAGATTATAAATGGCTTGGCTGAGCTCTGTGTATTCTAAAATGCAGTCAATTACACTAATTCTTGCTTTCATCAGATCTCTTTGGTTCTACAGCGCTGTGTAATATGTAGGTGCTATATACATCCAATAAATAATAATATATAACAAATTGAATGTTACAGTGTATCATATTTCATATGTATGGCTATTGTAAGAGTCCGTAAATTTACAAACATTAAAAGCAATGGGTGAATTCCCCTCAAAGACAAATCCAGACATATCTTTTGCATATACATTGCTTGGTGCATTACAGGAAATATTAACCTTTTCACTGTCCAGTCTCTATAATGAAGAGTCCACAGCACTGTCTCACTGTTTGACCTTATTGTACTCTTTAGTGATAACACAACTGTTCTGTCGTGGCATGCTTGGAGGCAGGGAAACAGTGTCAGGCCTGGAACCCACTAGGAGCGATTTTCTGAGCCCTTTGCGATTTGAAAACTCTTGCTAATCTATTGCAGTGCTAATATAATGGGCGTGACCCCACTTGAGCGATGTGATTTTATAAAAATCCCCCATAGCATTGCATTAGGAAGAGCTTTTTCAAATCCCTAGCGATTAGAAATTCGCTCATAGTGGGTTTCTGGCCTCAGGAGTAAAATAACGTCAGCTCTGCAGGGAATGCCATTTACAGAATCTGCACATAAACAAAATGGCAGCCACCTGATGAAGCATTAGGAAAACAGATTGGGTGAGGAGTGGGCGCAACGGATACCATATATATATAACACTGGTTAACTGTGCATGATCCATGTAATGCGGGCCCTTGTAAGTTTACTTCTGTAATATGTGCTTTTAGACTTCTGGCTAGGTTTTAGAATAAACCAGTGTTTTGACTTTGGCAGTTTACACTACACATACACTGTGGAGGGGCTATTATTATTATTTATCTGGAGAAGATTGATGCATGCCAGTGTATGCTTAAGAGACTGAATATGTGCAATAGAACTTCAGGTCGCTATTACATCGGTAAGCACATTAGAATCCAGGTGGTGGGCACTATTGGCGTGCTGTAAATACAGTGGTGTATCTCCAGTTTGCTACACTAGAAGTTCTGTGTAAAGTGTTGTTGAGGAGCAATTGCTTTAGCTGCACTCTTCTGGGAATTTATCACATAATGGTTTGCGCTGACATTCATTTGTGTGTTTTTTGCCACCATGAAATAGTTAAAGTGAATTTGAAGCTAAATATACAAAAAAAAAAACAAAAAACCATACTGTACTTTCCTGAATGGAAAGGCTCTGTTCCTGTTCCTTTCATCCCCTTTTTCCCCCGTAGGCTCCTCCTCTTAAATCTCCTGCCCAGGAGGCTTCAGCAGTCTTCAGGAGTCTGCGTGCTCCTGAAGGTGGGTGGCTCTGTACTGCGCGAGAGAGAGAGAGCGCTCATGTGTGCGCAACATGGAGCAGCCCATCTTCGGGAGCCTGAGTGCTCCCGCAGACTTCCAAAGCCCACCCACAGTGGAAGAAAGCAGTCTCAGACCCATGGGTCGGAGACTGCTACCGGGGGAGCCAGCTCGGGAACGACGGGACATGGGGAGGAACAGGAAAGCTCTATACGACCCAGAGCCTCCCTCCTCCTTAGGTAAGTATCTTTTTTTTAATATTTGGCTTCAGATTCTCTTTAAAGGGGGAACTGAAGTAAGAGGTATAAGGAGGCTGCCATATTTATTTCCTTTTAATCAATACCAGTTGCCTGGCAGCCCTGCTGGTCTATTTCTCTGCAGTAGTATCTGAATAACACCAGAAACAAGCATGCAGCTAGTCTTGTCAGATCTGACTTTAAAGTCTGAAACACCTGATCTGCTGCATGCTTGTATAGGGGCTATGGCTAATAGTATTAGAGGCAGAGGATCAGCAGGGCTGCCAGGCAACTGGTATTGCTTAAAAGGAAATAAACATGGCAGCCTCCATATACCTCTCTCTTCAGTTCCCCTTTAAAGGACAACTGAAGTGAGAGGGATGTGGAGGCTGCCATATTTATTTCCTTGCAATACCAGTTGCCTGGCTATACTGCTGATCCGATCTGCTGCCTCTAATACTTTTAGCCATAGACCCTGAACAAGCATGCAGCAGGATCAGGTGTTTCTGACATTGTCAGATCTGCCAAGATTAGCTGCATGCTTGTTTCTGGTGTGATTCAGACACTACTGCAGCAACATAGATCAGCAGCCTCTAGAGCCCTCTCACTTCAGTTGTCCTTTAATACACTCTGTAGCTTTGGGAAGCAAAGTGAGATGACATTATTGTGCACTTATAAAACAAGGTAATTGAGGTATGTACAACACAACAGAGATGGGCTTAAGCAAAGGAAAGTTTAGACATCGCATTGCTAAACATTTATTGTTTTCTAACTAAATAAATACATCACTGTACAATATAACCAAACAAGAAAAAAGTATAAAATTATAGGAAAGGAGCATTTAAGGTAAGCACTTTTTCAAAAGAATGTTAAAATAAGTGGATACAAAAATACAAGTCGGCTCTTCTTCCCCCCCAACCCAACATTGCCATGAGCACTGATAAGATAGCTAAACAGCCACATAATTAGATTACTGTGAAATTGAAATCACATGTTGAGAGCTGGTTCACAAGTTTTGCACATGCTTCAATGCCAGCTGAGAAAAAAGCTGCACAAAAAGTTCAGTACTGCACTGGCTGAAGGTTATCTCTGCAATGTAAAAACAAAGCAAATGAAAAAGTAGATGTAATGTATGCTCTTCCATGGAAAAACATTACAAGTAGTGCCTAGACTTATTCTGAAATGGGAGGGTTGACAAATTCAGCAGTTTGGCTCCAGTCTATCTTCCATAAGGAAGGTAAACACAGAGAATGCAGAGAACAGCTGATATGGTTAGAATCCTGTCCCAGCTTCTTCTTGCTGACTTACATTCATCATTCATAACAGTTTAGAGTCATGGCAGTCAAATCAGTTCATAATAAAACACCCATTTTCATGAAGGAATGCATACTTATACTTATATACTTCAAGATACTTAAATAAAGATGACAAATTGCAGTATAACACAACACAGACATAGCCATGAGGATTCTTCCAATGTTCACAACTGAAGAGAGGGATATGGAAGCTGCCATATTTATTTCCTTTTAGGCAATACCAGTTGCCTGGCTATCCTGCTGATCCTCTGGCTCTAATACTTTTAGCCATACACCCTGAACAAGCATGCAGCAGATCAGGTGTTTCTGACATTGTCAGATCTGACTGGATTATCGAATGCTTGTTTCAGGTGTGTGATTCAGACACGACTGCAGCAAAAGAGATCACCAGGATAGCCAAGCAACTGGTATGGTTTAAAAAGGAAATAAATATGGCAGCCTCCATAGCCTTCTCACTTCAGTTGTCCTTCAAGGGTTCTTCAAAACAGCACACTAACGGAAGTTAAGGATGCCAACAACGCGATTGATTATAGTTTCATGTACAAAACAGACCTACTGTAATACTGAGCGGAGATACAGACTCTACATTTTGGCTTCCCACTTACCATTCTGTTCCTCTTTAAGTCAGCTGTAAGCTCCCATAGTAGCCTTTCTCACTAGCTAGTGCATAATATGCAAGACCAAGAAACCAGGGATGCAAAATATTGAGGGCCTGTTTCGACTAACGCAAATTTGCATGAATTTTCGCATGCAGATTTGCATGACAATACAAGTCAATCGGCCCGTTTTCCACTACAAACAGAATCTGCGCGCAGGGCTGTGCAGAAAAATTCTGCACAGCACAGCCATCAGAATTCACACACGGCGCGCATAGTGTGCGATTCACATTTAATGTAATTATTAGGAAAATCGCCTGCGTTTTCGCCAGGCGATTTTCCATGCAAATACAAAATCGCAACACACTAGTGGAATTGTAGCCTCAGGAGGACGAATTATGTGGGTTTCTAGGTATTACACATTTGCCCCATTCAATTCACTTCAATTTTTTTCCTAGGAGATATTTTCACACCTTATCAATAAAATCCCTTTTAAGTCACCAGCAAGCAAGAAAAGTTATTTTAAACAGAAGTTGAAAAATGTAGGAGAAAAGGTGAATTGAATAAGGGCAATAATGTGAATATGCACTAGCTCTAGATGTAGATTTTTTCATGGTACTGTCAGCAGCACAAGGTAAGTTAGACACTAGGATTTTAACCCCATCTACATATGCACACGCTCCTATCTGTATCTATTTAGGTATCAGACTAGGAAATGGAAGTTTTATACTATTTCATTGCGAGGGCTTTTTTTCCCATTCAGTGGTCAATTAATCATGACAGAAATGTATCAGTCAGAGCGAATAGTGGATTGCAACTTGCTGCACAGGAGACAGCAATGCTGCAGACATTCAATCAGGGTGTCCATGCAGACCTTTGTCTTGCAAGTACCTTCAATAGGCACATGAATTTTAGAACTGGACCGTGAAGAAATGAGTTGGTAGTCTTGCCTTGTCTCAATTTTCCCAGATCTCAAACCAACTGAGCATCTGTTAGGGCTGGTGCACGCCAAGAGTGGTTCTGAGCGTTTTTTAAAAACGCTTCCGGGGGAAAACCGCTTGGCTAATGAAAGTGAATGGGATGGTGCACACCAGAGCGGTTCGTTTTTCCCCCAAACGCAAACTCGAGTCCGGCAGCGTTTTTGCGGTTTCATGAGGCGATTTTGCCTCAATGTTAAGTAAAGGGAGGTGGACAACCGCTCTGAAAAACGCTAGATCAGAGCGATTTTCTAAGCGTTTTTGTTACAGTAACTGTTCAGTTATAGCTATACCGTAACAAAATATAAAAAATGCTACACAAAAATGCTCCAAAAAACACTAGGCATGTTTAGAAAATCGCTCTAAACATGCCTAGAATCGCTCAGAAAAACCTCTTCAAAAACCCCTAGCGGTTTTTGGTGTGCACTGGCCCTAACAGTAGATGTGCTGGAAAAACAGGGGCCTCTACCTTACAACCTATAGGATGCATGGGCCCTTTTTCACTAGTGGCGAATTCGCCACAAATCTGCAGCACTTCCTAGCAGGCAGGAGGGGCGGGGAAACTGCTCATCTTTTCAGTGGCTTTGCTGTCCAGATTGCACTGCTGTGCGAATCTGAGCGGCATGCTGCAGAATTCTGCAGCCAAATCACTATCGCTGTGAATGGCATGGCTTAGCGATTCACAGCACAATGGGAGCCATAGCTGAATCAGAAATGGCCACAGATTCTAGTGGAAACTAGCCCAAAGGATTTGCCAGTAGAATTTTGGTACCAGATACCTTCAGTGATCTTGTGGAATTGCGTGGCGTCCATACCTCACTGAACGGTTTAAGTCTGAACTGTTCTAGCAGCACACAATATAAATCAGGTGGTTTCAATGTGTTAGCGGATAAGTACGTGTAAACAGAAAATCCATTTAGTAACTTCTAAGAAGTCTGACTACAAGAAAAACCGGAGCACAGGGACAAGGTGTACTCAGAGCTGGTAGAACAGGTTCACAGTCAGTAGACTACAAGGACGAGAATAGGTGAAAACTCAGGAAATATGTGCTTGGTTTGTAATATAATTCTGTCTGCTTCTCATTGTAAGATGTTACTTCTGCCTCTCCATACCTACACAACAATATAAAAAAACCTGCCATTTGACATACTATTTAACTATACAAAAACCTTTAACTGCAGCTGTGCTTTATTCATCTTGAATAACCTCACGGATGCTGAAAATTAAAAGTAGAAGTAATCAGTCCTCATGGTGTACTTATGGGAAAATTCACAAAAGAACACTCATTTTAATGTGTGCAGATAGTGCTTGTTAACATCACCAGGATTTATACATTTTACCTAAACGAGTTACGCAAATTAAATAACTACATGCAATGCTTATGTTGCCTGACACTACTGATGCATGTATATAAAGGAGACAATTTGTGTAACTCGCTGGATAAATGGATTAAAGCTCTTATCTTAAGGGCTCGTTTCCACTATTGCGGTGCGGAATCGCCTGGATTCCACCGCTGATGAAATCGCATGCGGATGCGATTCCCCATGCGTTTTTCCTGCGAATTCGCATGCAAATTTGCATAGGTGAGGGTATATGCGATTTTAACCATGTCACTGCCTGTGTGAATTTAAATTGGTACCTATGCGAATTCGCATGCGAATTCGCGGCAAAAAACGCATGGGGAAAACGCATGCGATTTCCCTATTAAATACATTGTGTGCGATTCGCCTGCATTCCACACGCAGGCGAATTCTGCAGGGTGTTCCGTGCAGATTTTCTCTGCACAATAAAACGCTCCCGCAGACGCATAAGTGGAAACAGGCCCATTCACTTATATTGTCTATGCGAATCCGCATACACAAGACGCATGCGGATTCGCGATAGTGGAAACGGGGCCTAAAGGACATCTGAGGTGAAAATAAACTCATGAGTAAAACAATGGTATCTATCCTCCTCCTCCTAAAATGACTTTAGATATCCCACAGTTTTATTTTATATTTAAATCTAGTTTTTAAGTTTTTACTGTTTCATTGTCTCTGCTCAACGACACCTTCAGTGAAGTATGCCAGAGCTAAAATCTATAAATTATTGACCCCTTTTCTGCTCTCAGAAGCCATTTACTGACAGGAAAATGTTTTATGGCTGTAATTACTTATCAGTGAGAGTTATGCTATAGTCTGACCCTGTCTGACCCGGTCCCGACCGAGACGCTTTAGAAGCTTTAGCTAAATCGCTTGGCAATTCAGTGGTACTTCCCTGTCATCCGGGAGGTAATGGGGGCAGGGGGTAACAAGAAGTGAGCCCAATGAACACTAGCCAATTGCTTGGTAAACACTAGTCAAATGCCACAAAACTTCTCACACCTAAGTGCTGACATTTTTAAAGAGATTATTAAGCTACACCTAGATGACCTATAAAATCATGTTTTGAATTCATGGTGGTCATGTGACTGCTTGAGACACACCAGCAGGTTCTCACAGAGTAACATTGGGTAGCATGAGCCCCTGCTATTGATCGTGGATAAATGGTCAGACCAAGTGGCAGTGTAAAAGGATCCATCAGGCCACATTCTTACTACAATAAAGAAAATAGCAGTATTGGCATGTAAGGCAGGCAGGGCAGTGCTGTACTCATAGCACTAACCCGGATATCAGTTTTTAAGTTTTGCCTTTAGCTGGGATGTAAGGACTGTTCATTTATACAGCAAACTTGGCCTGGACTTTTCGGCTATTAATTTGAAAAGTTTACATCCTTCATGTATGTAGTATTAGACCACAGCAAAATATACTAGTCAGTATAATAGCAACTGGCACTGTAGTCATGGACACATCAGCAATCCCAAATATGTGTAGTAAGATGGCTGCAAAACTCTTCCTGGTGATTACACGTGCACAACTGCTATTTTACAGTCGGGGAATGCTTAGTATGACAAAAAAAGAGGGTTGACACTTTTGCCACCTAACTGCACCAAAGTCATTTCACCCAGGCCAGGTTTTCTGCATCTCTTCTCCAGCCTTGCTGTACAAAGTCTGTGTATAAGCACTTTGATTATGCTTGGTGCTGATGTCTACAATCTTGGCAAACTTGGTAGTGTACATCATTCACTGCCCTCTCTAGCACATGGCCTGTCCCATGGAGAAGAGGCCAGTGCCAACAGCCTTCCTGCCAGGCTACAGAGCAGCTACTGGGAGGAAGACTGAGGGCTGCCTTTGGTCATGCACACAGTGCTTTCTCTGGGCTGGTGCACACCGAGCGGCTTTTCCAGCGTTTCTGCAGCCGCTTGCGGCTGCGGATCCGCTTGGTCAATGTATCTTAATGGGGTGGTTCACACCAGAGCAGGAGGCGTTTTGCAGAAACGAAAAATGCCGGGGTGAGGCATTTTTTGGATTGCGGGTGCGTTTCTGCCTCAATGTTAAGTATAGGAAAAACGCAAACCGCTCTGAAAAACGTCACTTCAGAGCGGTTTTGCAGGCGTTTTTGTTACAGAAGCTGTTCAGTAACAGCTTTACTGTAACAATATATGAAATCACTATACTGAAAACCGCAGCAGCAATCCGCAAAACGCCATAGAAAAATAAAAAAAAAGTGTTTCAAAATCTGCTAGCATTTTGCGGATCTGCTAGCGGTTTTTGGTGTGCACCAGGCCTCTCTCTGTTTTCTTTGTTTCAACATTTAAAGGAAAAGGGAGAAAGAGAAGGAGGGGGGGGGGGAAGGGGGAGTGGTTTAGGCAGCAGAAGGAGGGCAGGTAGCAGAAAGGGGGGGGGGGGGGCACTTGCCAAAGTTTGCAGGTGGAAGGGGGGGGGGGGGGCAGCAATTTCTAGTTATGCCCCTGCTTGGCACAACATCACTACTGAAATGAAAAGTAGCAGTGGAATATTGTTCTGTGTTAGCCATCAGTTACAACAGCAGGCTTTTATTCAGGATACAATTCATTGGCTAACTTCAGATCAAATCAGTAGTAAATTTATGCAATTTCCTTCACAGCTGAACAACAACTCTAAGGGCCCGTTTCCACTCTCGCGGAAACAGCCGCGAATCCGCAGAGTTTTCCCGCAGGCAAATCGCACGGGGAAACTCTGCCATAGGGGATAACTGCGCTGCCGGCCGAATCGCTTGCAGTAGCGATTCGGCCGGAACCCCCTACAGAATTCGCGGCGGAGGCTGCGATTCCCATAGGCGTGCATGGCACGGCTCATGGGATTCGCCTGCGATCCTGCCCACCCGCTCAGTGCACTAGTGGAAACGAGCCCTAAATGCAAAGCCAATAAAATGAGGAATCCCTAGCGCCTCCTTTCCCGTGCCCGATTATCAGCAAACCAACACCCTGGCTTTTCTCAGGTCACCTTAAAGCACCATTTTACTGCTTGGACTAGTGACCATTGTTACAATGTTTATCATAAGCCCAGGATGTAAGAACTATATTGCACAAGGAACACACGCAAAGTTGCAATTTATAATAAATTTTTTCTTCTCAAGCAACAATATCAACATGCTACTTTGGATATAGTAACACGCAAGTTGTATCAATAACTGCATCTTTTAGACTGAATTAAACGCAGACTATATAAACACCTGCTTCTGTTGGGCTGCCTCTGTATAAACCAGCAATCCTGAATGAAGAATGCACCCCTGGAACAGTAAGGACCGATCAGTCACGATTACTACACTCATTCTGAAAATAATTTATTATATCTGTTTTGACAATGTCAAAGACCTGATAAACATATGTGATACGATAGCAGCCTTCTGACTGGAAATTAACTGCATGCTACCTGGAATATATTCACAAAATCTTGGTAAAATGTATGTGCTGAGAGCGCACATAAGGTTTATCTTGCCTTCTGTGATCTAGGTAACATACTGTGCAAATAGCATGCGCAACATTATGTATGCAACACCTATGTTGCCTGTTAAGCAACATGAGTGCTGCATGTCTGGTGAACTACCTTACATGTGCTGTCAGCATATGTACAGTTTACCAGCGGATAGTATACATACCCAATTACTTGGTCAACTGAACATATGAGAGCTAAACCGTAATCTAAGGTGCGGCTTTTGTTCTCCATCAGAGATAAGCCAGTAATGAGGATATTTCCGAATTCTTCCATTACACTCAGGCATACACATGAAAATTCTAGGGATGGACAGATCTTTTGCAGGAAAAATCTTAAAGGTGCGTACATACCTTTGAAGGGTTTCACCCGCCGGGTATCGGGATCCGATACCCTTGGACGACATTGCTGGCCCAGGCTGCACAGACACGAATCAGCCGTGTAACTGATGACATGCTGTGTTGCTATGCGGACAGACGGAGGGACGACGGAGCAGCACGTTTGGCGGGTGAGGGACTGGCATGGACAAAGCGATCTGCCGTCGCGGGGGAGGGAGGTTGGGGGCGAGTTGATCCGCTGAATGCATCACTTGTGGGTTGGGGGTTGTGAGCTCCTAAACACACACCTGTTCATCAGCTGAGGTGGTAGTTATCAGCTGCCTCAGCCAACTTTAGTCAAACACGTGTTCGAGTCCTTAGTGGTTGGATCATATCTACATGTCTAAGCTCACCTGATATGAATAAGAAGTTAAAAATGGAGATCTCTCATTGTTGGTATACAAGAATATACATAAAATCAATTCACTAAACCTTTCAACCTCCCTCCCAACATGACCAGATCCAAAAATAGGACATCACCTCCACACAAAGGGCCAGTTCACAGGTGTTAAATGCAGCGCTTGTGGTGTTCATCACTCAAGCCCTTTTTTTTTTTGCTTCCTAAACAATGGTATCGGCTTTCCCATCATTTGCGTTAATGCTGTGCTCGATCCCGTTGTCTTATCAGCTACGTTCGGCACTTTCGTGTCCTTTAGGGAACTCAAAAATGTGACGCAACAACTGCATGATGGGAACAGATACTAAACGCTTTTCTGGTCTGCTGCAGAAAATAGTTTAGTGTCGGTTAAACGAGACATCCCACGAAAACCATGTGAGCAGGCCCTTAACCACACTTATTTCTATTTTGCTTAGGCCTTTAAATTTAGCACTATCCCACCACAACATGAACAGTTGAATACATTCCAGGTCACAAGCTATAATATGCATAATGCTTTATACTTGTGCACATTAGGCACAGCTTGTGATGCAGCCTAATACATTTATGAATAGGGATTGTAGAAGAAACAAGTCTTGGAGTATGTGCTTCTTTCTATAAGCTCATAAAAACTTGATTTTTGAAAGTGATTTCCTAATATATCAGTGCAAATGGCAATTCCTTCTAGAGAAGGCGATAAGGGTTTCCTAGCACGTAGGTGTGATTTGACGTTTGAAGTATCATCTCTTGTGGAGCTCCTCTTCTATGATCTCAGCCCTTCCCATGGTGTCTTGTGCGTTTGGCTGGACTTGTTGCACTGTTTCTTCTAGACTGCTGTTTGGAAATACCACATAACGAGCAGTGACCCCATGGGTCTTTGGTCCACGCAAGTTCTCCTTGCTATGCCAGATGCCATAGCCAAAGTAAACAATGAGTCCTGCAAAAAGGGAGAGAAAGCAGTAATGAATCCTGTACATATGGTAAAAGGCCCATCAACAAGTACGCCGCTCTATGGTTGCCTAATGATAGAGGTCTGACTTTTATTAGTCCTGGTTGGAATTGGCCATCAAATAACCTGGTTTCTGTTTATTTCTTTAGATTTGCTGTTAAACTTCTGCTGCTTAAGGTTCATTTTTTTAAATCAATATCCAGCCAAATCGATCATTTGATGTAATCTGATAGAAATTGATTCAGTCAAAGTCAATCGTGCTATATGGAAGATTTTGCTCAACCTGTGGTGGGTCAGGAGTGTATTGCTAGTGGCATTTGATTTGTGACAACTGATGAGGAAGCAGAACTGCTCTCACCTACTGGAGTGTAAGCTCTGCATGGCCGGGCGGACACAAAGATGGGGAGGAGATCGGGCAGGTATTGCGCACAGATGTTCAATATCATGCTAAAATCTATTAAAAAAGCTGAGTATGGTGTGAGGAGGGATCCGATTAAATAGATCTTCCTCTAATCACATAATTATCTAACAGGGATCTCTCTAATACTGGAATTATTATCTATCTGTTGGCCACATCGACCAGTATATGGCCACTTCTGCAGCCCATCATAACCAAGCATTTTCACAGCCCTGCCACCACTATGTTCCCATCTTTCCACAAACAATATGCAGCCTTCTCCTCACACCTGTTTTACAAACAGCAATGTTCTCCGTGCATCACATGCACGCCCGCTTTTCAGGCTTTGCCAGCACATCCATTCTTCTAAAATGGGAATCTGAAAACTTGCCCTTGGCAGTAACGTATTCATTCCATTGTTCAACCTTGCTGGCTGGAAAGTTTGCACCATTTACCTGCCTTCTAAAGATTCTACAGAAACTAATAGTGTGAATATCCTGGCACAGAATAAGGACACAGAATGCCAGTTGCTCTTTTTTTCTGCACTGGAAGACATAATAGTGACAGGTGTTGCGGGTGGGGTCTGCCCCACGGAGGCTCCTGGCTGACTTTGTATTTGTAAGCTGCAGTGGGGACTGGTGAGATCTCCCTGCTGCAGCTCTTGGACTTGGCTCCCAAACACACAGGAGTATCCCGTCTTTGTTGAACAGTGTCATACCTTGTTAGCCACTGATAAAAGCTGGGCGGCACAGAATGAAATGACACCTTTTATTAGCTAACTGAAGCAGATTAAAATAGCAAGCCTTCAAGACAGCTCCAATTTCTTCCACTTGGCAAGGTGTTATGCAGAAACTGAAATGCCTCATAATTTATATACACAAACAGGATAGTGACCCAGACCCTCTCTCTATTTAATACAGAAGCAGATGGAATGAATTCCTTGTGAGGGCTGAGTGTCTTCAGCCAGGGTTCGTCTGATACCCAAAGCATACATAGATGAGAGGTTATTGCAATATGGATCAGTTTGTGAAAATGAAATTATCAATCAAATATACATTCTTAATTGTGCAAGCCTATTGTAATAAGTGTAATCTTTGTAATTTGGGGGACTGTCTAAAGTATCCACTCAAAATATAGTCACTCAGTTTACCTTTCAACTACATAGATTTGTAGATTTTACAGGTCTGAACTTCGAACTTCCTCTATGCTCCAAAGATAAGCAATAGCATATTAACCTTTAAAGAAAAATGTCTTTGTTACAGCTGATACAAATCCTGCAATAAATATGCAGTGTGTCTACTGCCTGCTTTCATGGAAGCAGACATAGGATTACCATTCTGTGCATTCAAATTAACTGCTCTGCTTAGGCAGCCAGCTGACACAGCTGAGAGATCAAATTACACATGATTAGTCACAGATGAGGGTAATTAGCCTAAACTCTCTAAACGCATACAGGATGCATTTCTCCATGTTTTCCTAGTGTCAGGGAACATTGGATGCAGCATAGGAAGCAATTTATGACACTGCTGCTAATGCATTAAGCGGTAATGTGCTGTGGGAATGCACTGTTCCCTCATTTAATGCAATAAATGGCTTTGGTGTGACAGTTGGTGACACCGCAGTTGAATACATAGCCACCTGATTTTCCTAGTGTGTAAGCGTTTGAACTTGATACCTTTTTTTCCCCAAGGTGTTTGAGTGATGTGCAGTTAGAACAGTTTCTGCAGTTACATAAACCACATCTTGAGTATTTAATTGTACCATGACCTTGAACTCCAATCCCTTGATCTATTGTTGAGTTTTACAACAGCCCACTAGTACTGTAAACACACCAGGACTTTGCATTTATGGCAGTGAAGAACCCTGGCTAAAGCCAATGACAACTGTGTCCAATGACAAAAGTGCAGATTCAATTTAACGCGGATCCGAGATAAAAAAAAAAACTAACTATAACAAGTAACTTGTCTATATATCTTATCTAAAGGTTAGATAGTTTACACAGCAAATCTAGCTGCAAAAGTTTCAAAAGTTTATGATTATTTATTCCTGTGATACAATGAGGGCAGCCATGTTCTGTTTGTCACATTGTCACAGGCTAAGGGCTGGAGATGCTATCAGCTTGCTTCTGTGTAAATTCAGTCCCCTCTCCTTCTCCCTCCTCCCCTTTGCCTCTGAAATCTCTGGCTAGTAACCTCCTCCTGCCCAGACTGAGCTCCCATAAGCCCTTGCTACTTTCTGAAAATGCCAAGGCACTCTGAAAAGCTGTGGGCGAGGGTTGTGTAGTTTATATATGTGGCTGGATAGTGTAATGGTTAATGCCTCTGACACAGGTAGGGATGATTGGAAAGAGCAAATTCCGTTCCGCTGGAATTTGCGGATTCCGCCAGCGCTTAATTCCGTTGCAGTGAAAATTCCGCCTGATTTTTGTGAAATTCCTCGGAATTCCGGATTCCGGCGGAAAAATTAAAGTAATCACAAATGGAACCTGTTTATGGTAAATGGTAGCCCATAGAACCTATTGGCTTTTCCCTTAGTCCTTTTTCTCCCTCCCTCCTCCGGAGGAGGAGGGTCTCGTCTTCCAGGGAATTGTAGGATTTCAAAAGCCAGCTTACATACATTGGCCGGGAGTCGAACCCAGGTCTAGTGCTTGGTAGGCAGCTCTCCTCACCGCTATAAAACCACCAACACTACATGCTGAAGCCAGCCTAGCATGTACCATTATGATATATCCAAGAGAAAAATGAGCTTGCTTAGGGATTTGTAGGATGTCAAGAATCTTGGCTCTGCCTGTTCAGTAAGCCAGCACCTATTCAGTAGGAGACCTTAGGCAAGTCTCCCTAACACAGCTACTGCCTACAGAGCGCATCCTAGTGGCTGCAGCTCTGGCGCTTTGAGTCTGCCTGGAGAAAAGCGCAATATAAATGTTTCTCTTTTTTTTTTTTTGTCTTATAGAGAATTAGAGTATTAAAACAAAAAAGTATTTGGCTTGAGGAATGCCCTATAAACTATATGAAAGGAACACAATTAACCACTTGAGGACCCACCCTTTACCCCCCCTTAAGGACCAGCGCTGTTTCAGCTGATCTGTGCTGGGTGGGCTCTGCAGCCCCCAGCACAGATCAGCGTGCAGGCAGAGCGACCAGATCGCCCCCCTTTTTTCCCCACTAGGGGGATGATGTGCTGGGGGGGTCTGATCGCTCCTGCCTGCCGGGTGTTGCGGGGGGGCACCTCAAAGCCCCCCTCCACGGCGAAATCCTCCCCCTCCCTCTCCTACCTGGCCCCCCCTGGAGATCCGGGCTGCACAGGACGCTATCCGTCCTGTGCAGCCAGTGACAGGCTGTCTGTCACATGGCGGCGATCCCCGGCCGCTGATTGGCCGGGGATCGCCGATCTGCCTTACGGCGCTGCTGCGCAGCAGCGCCGTACAATGTAAACAAAGCGGATTATTTCCGCTTGTGTTTACATTTAGCCTGCGAGCCGCCATCGGCGGCCCGCAGGCTATTCACGGAGCCCCCCGCCGTGAATTGACAGGAAGCAGCCGCTCGCACGAGCGGCTGCTTCCTGATTAATCAGCCTGCAGCTGGCGACGCAATACTGCGTCGCTGGTCCTGCAGCTGCCACTTTGCCGAAGCACGGTATAAGCGTGCGGTCGGCAAGTGGTTAAGCAATGAGTAAAAGTTTATCTCGGATCCACTTTAAAGCATAGTTAGTCCTCATACATGTTTTTCACCCATTTTAATGCCATACAGAAAGCATGATAACACCCTTTTGTGGCCAACAAAAAATTGCTCACTGCTGATTAGAAGTTCTGAAATGACATTACAATAAGCCATGTTGTTGTTTATGAGTTGCTGAAAGAAAAGAAGTATGTTATTGTGACACTTCATGCTTAAAGGGAACCCGAGGAGGCTGGCATGTTTATTTCCTTTTAAATAATGACATTGCCTGGCTGTCCTGCTGATCCTCTGCCTCGAATACATTAAAGCCATAGACCCTGAACAAGCATGCAGATCAGATGTCTATGACAAATCTGGCAAGATCAGCTGCATGCTTGTTTCAGGTGTGACATTTAGACCCTACTGAGCAGAGGGATCAGTAAGACAACCAGTCAACTGGTACGGTTTAAAAGGAAATAAATATGTCAGCTTCCATAGGTCTCTGACCTTGGGTTCCTTGTATCTTCATAAAACTAGGTATACAATTGTTTTTTAAATAGTTTAGATGCATAATGTTCTCCTAGCTTAACACAGTTAAATGTAAGGTGTAGCAAAAACAAAAAAATGAATAAAAACAAAACAAAAACACAACAACTTACCAACAGCAATCCATACTGTGAACCGAATCCACGTCATATAGTTCAACTTTAGCATTAGATATATATTTAGCAGGATGCTCACAGCTGGGATTAGTGGCACAAATGGGACCTATGGTTTGACATTTACAAACAATTATTAAGAACATTGATTTACAATATTAAACACTATGACCCATATGCAATTAACTTTTTCTCCTGAGTTATCTCCTTGGAGTTGAAAATTGAAAAGTTGGTGAAAAAGTACTATCAAAATTATTTTGAGTATTTTCTTGCTTGCTGGTGGTTTAGAAGGCATTTTATGACAAGGGCCTCAATTCACTAAGATCATGCTGGAGATAATAAGGCAAGTGAAAAACTTACCTCCACACAGTGAAAGAGTTATCTTATCTCTTCATTCCTTAAGTTACCTCCTCTGTAGTTATTTTCACGTGCAGTTAATAAACAGCCTGTCATTAACTCTAGAGTTATTTTAAGGATTGAAGAGTTAACTTAAAGACAGAAGAGTTAACTTTAGGTTTGCCTGAGGTAAAATGTTTCCTGAATACGACAAGCCTCATCACCATGGTGATAACTCTAGAAACGTTATTAAAGACAGGAGATAAGCTTAGTGAATTGAGGCCAAGGTGTGAAAATTTCACCTAGCAGAAAACTCAGGAGAAAAAGTGAATTGCATATGGGCCTATATGTCAAACTATTTGATGAAGCCAAAGACAGGATATTACATTCAGAATGAGTATTAAAGGGTACTTCAAGTGACATGTGATACAATGATCTAAACAGGTGTATGCAGTCACGTTTCTACATAGCAGCAGCCAATGCCTTTTTTTTTTTTTTCGCACTGTAAGGCCAGGTTAACATTTTTTTATTTTTTTATTTTTTTTTTGCGGAGCTGGCCGAACGATCCGGCCATCTGGATCCTGGAAAACTGACAGTTTTTACAGCCAGTGTGCTGGACGTTTTCCGTAGGATCCTAGTGTTCTGCAAAACCTCTCGTTTCCATTCCGCTGAGCAAAACGGTCTGGAAAATTGGGTCCCGCTGCATTTTTTTGTCCGTTCGGCAACCGTACGGCTGGTTCCGTTGGCAAATGCTAATGTGAACCGAGCCTAAGTGTTCAGTCGGACTGCATCATAACTCTCATTGATAAGTAATTACAGGTATTAAATCTATCTGTAGCTTGGAAACAGAGCAGGGGACAAATACCAGTAATAGGTTCATAAGTTTAAAGGGTACATCAACTGATGTGATGAAATAAACATAGGTACATACTGTATAGTACCAGTCCTAAGACATTTTCTAAAGTCCCGTTCTATTTTCTTGCACCACAAATGTTAAAAGAAAACCTAGTGCAGTCATCTATGCAAATATGGCAGTTGAACAGCTATTTTAATTCAGCCCACAGAAGGCAAAACATTTCTGTTTGACAGAGAGCGAAACCACTGCTGATAACATTTTAGTGCCGAAAAGTTCAAAGGGTCATTACTACTTTTGCTTTGCAGCTAAATGAAGCAATTTTGACATCAGACTCATGTTTGCTGTTTAGAATATAGTCTTAAAAAGTCACCCTTGAAATTGAAGATAAAAATAAGAGACTCAGTTCTCTGTTGCTCTATTGATTATTATACTATGCATACAATTATTTCTCTCATAAGTTTACATATTTGTTTTTTTCTATTTTCAACCCTCTTTAGCAATAGGTTTTTAGGGGGCCTTGCAATGAGATGTATGGAGTGTGAAAGAGCCGAAACTTCCAGATCACTTAACCACCCAAAGTGTTGATACTAATACATATGTATAAATTTTTAATTTTTGAAATGTTATGTAAAGATAAGATTGCTGCAATAAATTGGATTTCACTAAAGAACAGGACCCCATTTACTTATTTTAGCGCCTTGTTGATCATTTTTAATAGACATCTCATACGTTTATTTTCAGTTCACGTTTGCTTTTAAGTGTCAAGGCCAATGAAACTCCAATAGTTGAGCATTGCAAGTAAAAGATGGACATCCTTACTTGCTAAAAGGATACCTTAAGTCCTAAGTAGAATCGGAAATGGATGCCGTGTGTGTGTGTGTTGGGGTGGGGGTGTGCATAGGCTTACCGCACCTCCGGTGGCCCGGCGTCGCCTTCCGATCATCCATTGATGGCCCATTAATGGTGCGTGCGCAGTATGTCCATTATGGCACCTGGTGACTGCACGCACCAGCTAAGTTTTCCCACTGGAGTGTGCGTGTACTCTTGTGGACTTCCTGCGCCTGGGCCAACCAGGGCTTTAAAACAGGACTGTTTACAATGATCGGAAGGAGACGCTGGGCCACCGGAGGTGTGGCAAGCCTATGCGCACCTACACACACACACACACACACACACAATGTCCCTTTCCAATTCAATTGAGGACTAAGGTACTCTTTAATGGTAGCTAATCATTTAAAACAATAGATAGCATTTTTCATGATAACTAGGTAAAAACAAGACTATACCATTAATCATACAAGTTTTATTTTGGATGCAGATGTACTGAGTCATGTGACCCACAAGATAGGTTGCTTCTACTAGAAATGAAAGGTATGTATGTTTTTACATTGTCATCGTTAACCATCTAGAGAGATTCATAGGTTCTCCACTATAATTACCTGAAATGTGATAGCTCTCTTCTGTTGCTCATGAACCCAAATTAAAAAAAGACTGATTAAAAACCCAATCAGGAAAAAAACAAAGAGCAGGTAAAAACTCCAAGTGGGGAGATGCAGCTGATCACTTCCGAAAACCAAGATAGAGCACATGCAGATGGCGGAGACCATCATTGTCACAACTGCAATGGTGACCACCTCTCCAGGATAAAAGTCACTCAGGAACCTAAGGTATGGTTCAAAGGCAGCTTTCAAGTGTCCAGTTTCTCTACGTTCTTTGGCTTTTTTCTGGCTTTCAACCAACTGAAGCTTATCAGAGAAAGACTCATATTCCTTCATCTCCTCTCCAGCAATCCTCTCTGGCCCAGCTCCAGATTCCCGATGCTGAGGACTTTGCTCCTGATCACTAGCATTTGTAGGATCAGTTTTCTCTTGCTGAAATCTCAATACAATAATGCTGGCTGCTACAAATGTGTAGGCCAGCAGTGTACCGATAGACAAAAACTGCACTAGGGCTTCCAAGTCAAAGATGAGAGCAAGGACGGCCATCAGGAAGCCAAACACCACAATTCCAATGACTGGTACTTTAGTGGTTGGGTTTACTTTTGAGAAGAACTGAAAGAAAAGTCCATCTTCAGCCATAGCATACACGATTCTTGGTAGGGAGAAGAGATTACTTAATAGCACCGTATTCATTGCTTTAAAAGAAATTAAAAACAGTTAAACAAATGCAAAACTACATTTGACGTTATCTCGCAATCTAGAATTCAGAGGATAATAAAGCCATGTAGCACACATAATGTGCATGTTACACAGTAACTTCAAGTAACAGGACAGCATTTATTAATATGAAAATACTAAACACTGAACTGGTTGGGCATTATTTGCTGCCATTTGCACTGTTAATAAAAAACTTGGAGTGGCGTGACAACGCACAGCAATCTGCAGTATGCAAAGGAGTTGGTTATTTAGTTGGTTAGTGCATGGAAAATACAATTCGTGCAATCGCTTGGTTGTGCGGTTGGTCGTGTCATTAAAAATGATTGACTTAGTGATCTTATCTCAAATCATGCCATGATTTGATTGGTCTTTTAACAACTAACTAGCATATAGCCACACAGCTGCTGCGAATGATAACATTAACATTTTGGAGTTCACCAAATTTTCTGTACCGGTAATAATGACAACTAAACCAGGAAGTGAGGGGAACAACAACGCATTCTATCCAAATTTTTTTTTTTTACATTTTGTTTGGATCTAGAAGCTTAATTTCTCAGCCCTTTCCCTATCCCTTGCCTCATCTGGACCTATAATCCTCTCACAACCTGATTATACATTTTGCTGTTGCCTTCTGGAAGAAAGCCTGACTTATAGGCCTTCATAAAACAAACTCCTTGCTGACCTCTCTTTTTACTAATATTGATTCTCCCCACTCCCACTTCCTGGGGATAACTCTGGAAGCCTGGAGAAACTGGATTGCTGGGGGGATTAGTGTCATACGTACGAGATAACATAGCAGAAGGCCATGTGATGTCCTGGCCAGAGCTGTCTGTACAATACTCTTTGCCTAGTTTGGAGTTTGTTAGCTATATGCTGTTTAGAGGGTGCCTCTGGGTCAGGCCTCTGGGCTGAGCCTTCTGAGATTGAGTGTGAATTCCTGAGAAATTCAGAAAAGGTTTCATTTCAGGCAGGTCTTCTCTTGTGTGGTATCAGACCTTAGAGGACCGTACCCCTGCTATCAGTTAATGGCAGGACAGGCTCCATTTTGTAGCCGACGCTGAGGGTTGGTAATCTATATTTAGCCGAATGTTCCATTCCTCCACTAACAACATCTTAATAGAGCGCTCATACAAGATAGATAGTCTATGACTGGTACTACACACCTGCTAAGCTTTACCAATGGGGAATATTATACCCATGGATATTTGTTTACAGGGGTGTGGACAGAGTTCTGATCAGTTGCACTGCTGGTGGGGTGCCCTGCAGTAAAAACCTTTTGACAGACATGCTTTACGCTTATCTCTGGGGACCCACATACTTGCAGATCACTGGACAGCCCTCTTCCATAGATACAACCCAGGCCTACCTATACCATCTAATACCTTTATAGCCCCCCCCCCCCCCCTCCATGGAATCCTTAGTCTGCAAGCTCTAAGAAATGTACAGTATATCACCCCTACATTTTCTAATAAACCAGACAAATTCCTTAATGAGGCCAGTGGTATATTTGATCCTCACTACATTGAACCTTTGTGATTATTTCATGCCTTGACCTTCCCCTAGGTGCTTCATGAAAGAGCTGGACCACCTCCATTACTCCCCTCCCAAGGCTGCTCCTCTGACCAGAGCTATGGGGTCTCCCAGACACTATGACCTCCCATTGAATGATTTTATTTTTTAACCTCTATGATGTTACATTTCATGTGGTTTCCATTGACTTGCAGTATGTACCTGATTACAACTGTTTTACGTCTCTCTTTGAGATGTTTGAATAAAAAGGAAGTAGGGGAAAAAAGGTTTTGTTTGACTTCCACTTTAAGATCACTTCCATGTTACTCTAATTTTTCATAAGGTAAATCTATCACAAAAGAAATATGGAGGCTGCCATCGCCGACTTCCTGAAATGCAAGTCTCTTAGCTGTAATGGGGTTCTGCTGGCTATAACATTTTCTAAATCACTTCCAACAAATATATAGGGCAGGTGTCTTGCCAGCAATACTTGCTCCAGATTAGGGATTTGGAAAGTGTTCTATAGTCACAGACTCCATCTTCATTGCAATCACTCAATCAGCATTTTCAAAAGTAGGTCAGAAATGGCAGCTCCATCATTTTGTAATGACATATTCACTTTAAAACCTCTCCACAGCAGTACAACTGCAAGCATGCATTTTAATGTATTCAAACAGTGTAATCAGTCTGAAATATTTAGCTTGGATATCTGCATACCTATGCTGCATTTTTTCTCTTTCAGGAAAAGATATGGCATTTTATGTCCTACAAGTGTAAGTAATGATGTCACGACTAGCAGGGAGTGTTCTAGGATTGGAAACTAATGGAGACATAAAATTACTCAGGTTAGAGTTGCTGAGGTAGTCAATTAGGGGCTGTGTTACTTCGGGTGCATGCAGCATCCACGGCAAAACATTTATTTTTTTTTAAAGCCCGGGTTCAGCCGTCCTTTTTCCGATGATCGTACATTTGCAATAAATAGCAATACACAAAGAAATTGCTATTTTATTGGACAGACCAATCCATTGCTGTGCAAACTTTACCGGCCTAGCCCATCATCATCCACATTAGGTTGTGAAGGAGGAGCTTTCCCTGTGAGAATAGAGGACCTGATGCCTCCATTTCTTCCCTCTGCTGGTGAGAGAGCACCTCTTTGAGGCCAGCACCAGTACAAGACTGACAAACATCCATGCAAGTACCCATTTGTTATATAGTTGTAATTAAAGCATTTTAACATTTATATTAGCAAAAAAAAAAATCTATGTGCCTCCTGCTGATGTACAAGCTGTGCATTCTAAAATTGTATTCAGTATATCAGAAAGAGAGAAAGACCTATTGTTTGGACACTTACTTTTAGAATCCTTTAGGGCCCATTTCCACTTGTGTTATTTCCTGCATGCAAAAAAACGGACAGTGGGCAGCATTATTTGGCATCACGCATGTGATTGCACATAGCCATGCATGGCACGGCTAGAGGGAATCGCATGTGTACTTGTGTTGAAACAAGTACTGGCAAGTCTCCACAAGTGTAAATGGGCCCTTAAAGTTAGCGAGTAAATGGTATTATCCCAATCCAAAACTGCCTAGCTCAAGTGAGAGCTGCAAGTTTAGCACAAAAAGGCCAGAAACCCACTGGGAGCGCTTTGTAAGCGTGAGTGATTTGAAAAAGCTCTTGGTAATGCAATGCTATGGGGGATTTTTATAAAATCACATCACTCAAGTGGGATCACACTAGGGTTGCCACCCAGCCGGTATCTGGGCGGCCCTACCGGAAATTCCCCTAAAAAGCCGGCGCCGGAGTAAAAGTTTCACCGACACTGTTATCGGCCGGAAAATTAGCCCCAGGCTCCTAGCTGAGTAACTTGGAGACTGATCTCTCTCCTCTCTTCTTGGATTGGCTGGCCAGTCACTGCCAGCCAATAACCAGTGAGGATGCTCAGGAAGGAGGAGGAGCCGAGCAGACTGAGCGAGAGTCTGTGAGCCTTCCCTGAGCAGCGTGAGTGAGTCCTGAATTGTCTTCCAGGCATGTTGCAGCAGCGGCTGCCCAGCTCAGCCACAGCACAGGCTCTCACAGTCTGTGTGGAGGGAAAGAAACAGATATAGGTACGGAGCAGTCAGAGCACATGATTACTGTGCTTCTGTGTGAGCTGGAATGTGCAGGAAAGGACAGGCCTGCTACCGCTATCATGTCTGTGGTGTGTGCAGTACGATGAGCCAGCCCAGCCCCCCAGGCAGCAGCCAGTAATGATAAGAGTGGAGAGAGCTTCAGCAGTCCACTGTTCACAGCTGAAGTGCTGTGTTAGGAAGAAGGTACCAGAGTCAGAGTGACAGTTTCACACACACAGTATGTCTCTCTCTTCACCCCCCCCCCCCTCTCTCTCTTCACCCCTCTCTCTTCTCTCTCTCCACCCCCCTCTCTCCTCTCTCTCTCTTCACCCCCCTCTCTCCTCTCTCTCTTCTTCACCCCTCTCTCTTTCTCCCCCCTCTCTTCACCACCCCTCTCTCTCTTTCTCACCCCTCTCTCTCTTTCTTCACCCCCCCCCCCTCTCTCTCTCTCCTTACCCCGTTCCCCCAACCCTCTATCAGCACCTATCCTCCCTTCCAGACTCTTAAGGGGGCCATACTTCAGGCAACTTGGTGGCCAATTGACCATCCAATTCGATTATTATAATCGAATTGGATGAAAATCGGTGCCACAAAGTGCATGCACGACAGACAAAGCGACCAATTTAGGGGGTAAAATAGGTTGCATCATTGATCACACATGCTGCAAGATATCAGGCTGAAATTGTTTGGTCAGGTGTACGGCGGCCGATTTCAGAATGAACGACGAAACCCCTACCGCTGCCGGCGTAATGTAGTGTGCATTTATACATTACCTGTCCTCTAGCAGCCTTCCGTGCCGTGTCCGTCCATCTCTCCGGGTTCTAACAGCCACATACACGCTGGCAGTGCATAGGCGGAGGCTGCTACAGGACAGGTAATGTATAAATGCACACAAGGGGGGGGGGGGTCAAATTTATACATTGGGGGGCAGGGGCGGAGCGGACACGGCAGGCTCAGCTGATTCCCTGAAGATTTCATGCTGAAATCGGACAGGGAATCGGCCTGCAGCATATGGGCAGCTACAACTAGAGACAAATTTATCTCTAATCAGATTCGAGTAAAGATAAATTTGTCTCTGTCGAATCTGCTCATAATCTGCTGATGTATAGCTATAGCCCATTAATGATACAATTCTGTGGCTGATCATTTCTGTGGTAATGAGGCAGAAATGATCAGTCATACCCATTAATGGCCAAATTCCTGCTAGCCAATTCGATGGGATCCATACGAAAATAGGTCGATTCCGATAATCTGATCGACTTGGCTACAAGTTATTTGGTCATTAATGGGGCAGGACCAATTGCATCCGATCGATTACCGCAGTGATTGGAAATGATCTATCGGTCGTGGAATTGTATAATTAATGGTCACCTGTAAAGTGTACCTGTAGGAAAAAAGTGCCCCAAGGGAGAACTTACCTTGGGAGGGAAAAGCCTCTGGATGTTAAAGAGGCTTCCCCCATCCTCCGCACTAGAGGGGATCCAGCACTGTGACCCCCCCAAGATCTCCTTGTTGGAATGTGTACTAGTTGCTTCCCGCTCAGGTTCTGGCAGAATTAGCCAAGCCTGATTGGGTCCAATCTGCTTTGCCGGTTCCCTTATGCCTGCGCAGTAGAGCAGACCTGATCGAGCTCTGCTATTTTCGCTAGAGCCCAAGTGGAAAGCTGCTACTGCGTGCAGCGGCAACGGGGTCTCAACACTGTTTCAGGCTGGCTGAGGAGGATGGAGGAAGCCTCATTTAGGATTCAGCGGCTTCACCTTCCCGAGGTAAGCACCAACCAGGGGCAATTTTTAACCTTCCCGGTGTTCTTTAAACTACTGGTATTAACATTTGTATTTATTTTTGTAATTTTTCTTGTGCTATTTTTGAAAAAGGGTCGTAACTAACCCCTCCCACTTTTAGGCCACGCCCCAGGCCACACCCCAAAGCCGGTATTTTCTCAGTCAAAAGGTGGCAACCCCAGATCACACCCATAGCATTACATTAGCTAGAGCTTTTCAAATCACAAAGCGCTTAGAAAAGCTCTCCTAGTGGGTTTCTAGCCTCAGAGTAGGTTCCATGACTTTCTCCCTGGAAATACCTTGAGATGTCTTAATAAATCATTGTGAAATGCACACTGCAAAAGTGGATACCCCAGCATGTTCACCTTTACATTATGTAATTACAAAAATAGCTGCAGGGGCTGTACTCAAAATTCCCAAACCGGTAGCAGAAAAGTTTAACTTGCAGCATTCTTTGATGAAATACAGGAAATAAGATTTGGCCAGTATGCTTAAAAGCCCATTAAACATACACACTGATCAGTCAAAACATTCAAATTCTCTGCCTAATATTGTGCAGGTTTCCCTTGGGCTAGTTCTGACCTATCAAACAAGAAAATCTACAAGAACTAGGGTGTCTGGAGGTAACTGGCATAAAGATGTAAGCAGCATATTGAGTGAGTTGTAAGATGAGGCCTCCATGGATCTGACTTGTTTAACAACAACAAACATATCCAGCAATCCACATGATCTAAAACAAAATGAAACTCATCAGACCAGGCCACCTTCTTCCATTGCTCCCTGGTCCAGTTCTGATGTTAGCATGCCCACTGTAGGAAATGTTGACAGTGGACAAAGTTCATCATGAGCACTGACTGGTCTGTGGTTACGCAGCAAGCTGCAATGCATTGTGTGTTTTAACACCTTACTTGCACAGTCAGCACATGTTTTCAGTAATTCATGATTCAGTAGTTCTGTAAGATCAGACCAGATGGACTAGGCTGCAGCCCCCATACACATCAATAAGCCTTGAAAATCCCAAATCTGTCCCTGGTTCACCTTTCGACCACCTTCAACAAGTACTAAGCAATGTATTCTTGGCATGACCCACAAGACCTGCAGTTATAAAGAGGTCTTGACTCTGTTGTCTTGGCATCTGGCACTTACTGAAGTTGCTCAGTTCCCTGTGCTTGACTATTTTTTCTGCTTGCAATAAGTCACCTTCAAGGGGCACTATGGCTTAAAACCAGAGATGGATTAATATGTAATGTTGTCCTAGGCAATGTAGTAGATTTGGGCCCCTCTTGTGGTCCTTTTGGTAAGCTGAGTGGAGAGAGGTGAAAGAAGGTGGCAGATTGGCCCCTTGACACCCACTAGGCCTCAAGCACCTGCCTAGGTTGCCTGGCGGATAATCCTGCTCTGTAAAACTGACACTACTTATGTGCACGTACATAGATTTGTCCTTGAGTAAAACACACAGTTTTAATTTTCTGTGTAGCTGTCTCTTACAATAGCTATTATAATCTTGCAGCTCTGAACCTTGCTGACAGGTTTTCTATTAGTCCAATTTGTCATGGGGGATTCTTAAAATGTATTTTAATAGTTTCAGACAGCACTCCCTGGAAAGAGCCAATACAATGAAACGTTGCACCGGTGTGCGCGAAACGGCGCACCGTTCGCAAGCTGAGTGTACTTAGCCGCGAATGGTGCGATGTTTCGCGCGCACCGCTAAACTTTGCGTGCGATCAGTACCAGCTTGAGACGTGCAAACTACTTAGCACCCTAGTTTGCACGTCCAAAGCTTTTAGGCGTGCTAATTAGGTTAGCACCCTTTAGTGAATCAAGCCCTATATGTGACAGCTACATAAGGTGTAAAAAAAAGAAAAAATGATAGCGCATTTACTCTAGGACAAACATACACTTTATATGCATGTGCATGTATGAATTTTAAATGCGACAGTTTTTCGCCATAGTGCCCTTTTCAGTAAGTGACTGGCGAGTTGCTGCTGAATATTAACAAATATAGATGCTATCCAGCACAATGCCTGTTCTTTTTTCCAGGAATTTTATTTAAAGAGAAACTCCGACCAAGAATTGAACTTTATCCCAATCAGTAGCTGATACCCACTTTTACATGAAAAATATAATGATTTTCACAAACAGACCATCAGGGGGCGCTGTATGACTGATTTTGTGCTGAAACCCCTCCCACAAGAGGCTCTGGTACCGTACGGTACTCTGGGCAAACTGCCACAATGTAACAATGACACACACAGGAAATGGCTGTTTATAGCTGTCTGTTAAAGCCAGAACAGCTACATAATCTGCCCACAGTAACAATGTCACCATGTAATACATGTCAGAATGTGAATCTGGGAGAGGAAAGATTTTACAATGAGCAAACACTGACTAAATCATGTATACATAATTATTGTAAAAATTAAGCACCTTTTTATATTAAATTATTTTCACTGGAGTTCCTCTTTAAATGCACTGTATTGTTTTCCTTGAGAAAGGGGTCCTCAGTGATCACAAAATGTTGAATGCATGGATACTTAATGCAAATAAAATTGCTTAAAATCAGAACAAGCAGTGTGCTGGGTGGCATCAATATGGTTCATAACGACTGACTGGGCTAAAGCCAGCTTCCTACCAGCAACATAACACCCACACGTTTTATAGAGGATTAACCCATGGTGTGCTAAAGGACTTCCTGTCTTCTTTTCATATTTCTGTGGATGTAAATTCATCTCACCGCTACTGCCACTACCAGGGGTTAGGGCTGAACGATTTTCTGTTTTAAATAGTGATCAGGGGCAAGACGATCTTGGTTTTCGCCGCCGCTAGTACCTGCTCTGCTCCCACCCCCTCCTCCAGTAAGGTCCGATTGGCCTCACCCGCTGCCCGGCTTGTTCATTTATTCATCTCCTTCTCATCTCTACCTCCTTTGCCCCGGGGACACAGCCTGCCTCACTCTACCGACAGCTGTTGAAGTGATTTAGGGGGTCAGAAACCAGCTGCAGGAGTTGTCGCGGAAGGCCTGCTCTGTGCTGTGGATCCTGCTGCTTCCATAGCTGTGACTGGCCTCTTCCTGCACAGACAACGCGCTGCCACCTATCAGTAAGTGGCTTCCCCTCACCACTTCCTATTTCTCAGATAATAGTCATCATAAATAATTTATACATACAGTAATAGCTGTGCTTAGTCCACAAAAATGAAATAAACCAATCAAAATTAGTTACTTGTGCTGCTTCAATAAAGCAGTCCCCGTATTTTTAAAGTCAGATATACACATCTGATTGTGACTGTATATGATGTGTACACATTAATCTCTTATATATACTTAATAACATCTATGCTGTAAGTATAAAGACTGATGTGTAGCCGTGTCACTAATAGAGATGGTCAATGAGATAGAAATAATTCTGCGTGGATTCTGATTTATGCAAATGTACTCTTTGCTAATGAAATCAAATAATTTGATATGATTTGTTAAAATTTGGTTTGGTGACTACGAATTAAATGGTACCTGAGAAGGATGAAAAGAAAAGTTTTATACATACCTGGGGCTTCTTCCAGCCCCCTTCAGGCTAATCAGTCCCTCGCTGTCCATCTTCACCACCTGGATCTTCTGCTACGAGTCCTGGTAATTCAGCCAGTCACCGCAGTCCGGCCGCCTGCCGCTTCCACACCCAGGAGCGTTATGCACCTGCGCAATAGTGCGGCGCAGGTGTAGTACACTCCCGGAGGCGGAGTGTGTGCATGCGCACTACGCCAGACTGGCTCAAGTACCTGGACTCATAGCAGAAGATCCAGGTGGCGGAGGAGGACAGCGAGGGACTGATTAGCCTGAAGGGGGCTGGAGGAAGCCCCAGGTATGTATAAAGCTTTAATTTCATCTGTCTCAGGTTTACTTTGTTACACAGTAGTACTATACTCTACATATGAACTCTCCCCAGAGCTGCAGGGAATCCACTGAGATTGTTGTGCACATTGAGCATAAAGGTGTTGTCTATCACCCATAAACCTGGTTCAGATTGTGCAATAGAGGAAGAATCCTCTTATTCCCCTGCAGAGTACCTGCACATCACTCTTACACGTACCCACAGTTACATTGCCTAGGGCCTGAAAGATGTTCTTTGTTAGGGTCTGTACCTTTTACAAGTACTCTTACCAAGGACTAGTTTTAGTCTATGACTAAAGAAAATAAATATGTCAGTCTCCATATCCTTCTCACTCCAGTTGCCTTTTAAAATTCCTAAGCGTTGGCAGTTAAGAGACGAATTTCATGTTACATACTTTCAATCAACAAGATTGTAATATGCAAATTGGAGTCAGAGTCGGTGGAATCCTAAAAACGGAGGAGTTGTAGTCGGTGGATTTTTGTACCGACTCCACAGCCCTGCTATTCCGTCCCTAGGAACACCCTTTTCACTCCCTGTTTATGGTTCCAGATATTACCGTTACTGCACACTGTGCACAGGACAGCTGCTACGTGTGCTAATTAATAATGTGGAGAGGAGTTGATCAATCAGAAATAGACAGTTTAACCACTTCACCACTGTGGGGGTTTACCCCCTGACCACCAGAGCAATTTTCACCTTTCAGCGCTCCTTCCATTCATTCGTCTATAACTTTATCATTACTTTTCACAATTAAACAATCTATATCTTGTTTTTTCCACCACTAATTAGGCTTTCTTTAGGTGGGACATTATGCCAAGAATTATTTTATTCTAAATGTGTTTTAATGGGAAAAATAGGAAAAATCTGGGAAAAAATTATTTTTCAGTTTTCGGCCATTATAGTTTTTAATTAATGCATGCTACTGTAATTAAAACCCATGAAATGTATTTGCCCTTTTGTCCCGGTTATAAAACTGTTATAAAATTGTCCCTATCACAATGTTTGGCGCCAATATTTTATTTGGAAATAAAGGTGCATTTTTTTCAGTTTTGCGTCCATCCCTAATTACAAGCCCATAGTTTATAAAGTAACAGTGTTGTACCCTCCTGACATAAATATTTAAAAAGTTCAGTCCCTAAGGTAACTATTTATGTATTTTTTTTATTGTACATTTTTTTATTTTTTTTTTTAATTACAAAAAAAAAAAAATGGGAGTGTGGGAGGTAATGAGTTAATTTTTTGTGTAAAAGTAATTTATTTGTATGTGAAAAATGTGTAGGGTGTAGTTTTACTATTTGGCCACAAGATGGCCACAGTAACTTTTTGTTTTAATGCGACCTCCAAGCGTCCTTCCGGAAGCTTGGAGGAAGTACTTGGAGGCTGGGTAAGATAACAATGATCGCGCTGCCCATCGGAGAGAAGCGGATCATTGCGGGGCTTAGATCAACGAACGGGAATGGATTTTCCCGTTCATTGATCTTCGGGCGAGCGGGCGGCGGCGTGTTTACTAGCGGCGGGCGGCGTGTTTACGAGCGGGAGCGCGGGCAGCGGCGGGGGTGCGCAAAGTACGGATTTCTCCGTCCCTGGGGGTTAAAGGATGGAAAAAGGGACGGAGAAATTTGTACGGGCGGGGGGAAAGTGGTTAAGATCCAACCTAGTTCAAACATTAAAAAAACAAGTAAAATTATAAGTGACTTACCACAAATGGAGCCAGCAGCCACAATAAATCCTGCCCAAGAGTAGCCTCTCCTGTAAAATGCATCAGAGAGGGCAGAGTCTGGAACTAATGTATTCCAAGGCACCATCAGAGTCAGGACAATGGACACCAGTATGTAAGCCCCTGTGGCAAGGCCTAGAGAAATAGCTGTTGCAATGGGAACAGCCTTTTGAGGGTTCTTTGCTTCTTCACTTGATGCTGCGATGACGTCAAAGCCAACAAAAGCGTAAAAGCAGGTGGCAGTGCCAGACATGATGCCAGAAAACCCAAATGGAGCAAAACCTCCATGCTCAGCTGACCAGTTCTTTGGTTCTGCAAGGATGAAGCCAAATATGAGTATGAATATTATGATTCCCATACTCACAGCAGCAAAGATGTGATTAAGCCAGGATGACACTCTTACTCCAAACGATATAAATGCTGTAGCAAGCAATAAGATTCCTGCAGCCAGGAAGTCTGGATAATGAGCCAAGAATTTCACGTTCCAGGTTCCAATGTGGGTTTCCGTATAGTTTTTTATTTTGTGGTCAAATATGGAGTCTAGATACCCACTCCAAGCTCTTGCCACAGCTGCACCACCAATCATATATTCTAAGACAACGTTCCAGCCAATCAAAAATGCCCAAAGTTCACCTACAGAAACATATGTAAACATGTATGCAGAACCAGTTTTTGGTACCCGGGCACCAAATTCAGCATAGCAGAGAGCTGCCAGCAAAGAGGCAACGCCAGCAATGAGAAATGATATGACCACAGCCGGACCAGCTATCTCCTTTGCTACTGTGCCAGTCAGTACATAGAGACCTGAGCCCACCATCCCACCCACGCCTAAAAGGGTGAGATCTAAAGTCGAAAGGCATCTCTTTAATGATGTCTCCATCAAGTCATCTTCCAGGGTTTTCACCCTGTTAAGTTTCTGGCAGAACCGAACGACGGCTGCCGTGGTGGGTAGACGATTCCCCATCTTTTCAATGTGCTTTCTTCCAAGTGCAAAGGATTCTTGGTTAGCCTAGAGATCCCCTCATGTCAGTTGGCAATTACTTTCTAAAAAGTAGGAGAAAAAAAAAAAGGAGGAGAAGAATGGTTATTAATTTCTAATGTCCATGAACCTCATTCGCAACTTGAATCATTTTTTTATACCAAATTATGTAGTCCCCTAATCTAAAACTGCCTGCACACAGTAGGCATTGTTGCCTGGAAAATTGTCATTTGTGATAGTTTCAAAGGATTTCTCTTTACCTAGGTGTCTCCTGCATATCCCCCATTCCACCAAGTTTGATGTTCATTGGGTGATTGTAGTTTCCTGGTCCCATATGCAATTACTGTATTTTTTGGACTATAAGACTCATTTTTTCTCCCCCAAAAGTGGGAGGAAAAGTCACTGCGTCTTATAGTCCAAAGGCAGGAAGTTCCTGACTTGTAAACACCTGCCAAGACGAACCTCCAACCCGCCACAATGTCGGGGACTCCCTGTACTGTGCCCATGCAGAGGACACAGGGGGACAAACGGAGGACACGGGGACACAAAGTGACATAGAGGAGAACACAAGGAAGACAGAGGCGGACACAGGAGTACACAAGGGAGACACAAAGGGGCATAGAGGACACAAGGAGGACAGAGGCGGACACATGAGGCACTCAGGAGGGCACAAGGGGGACAGAGGAGGACACAGCGAGACACAGGAGATACAAGGGGGCATGAGGTACAAAGGGGGCATAATGCAGAAGATGCCCCTTCACCATGGATGTACCAGTTTTTTCCCCCGTTTTTTTTGTCCTCTAAACCTAGGTGCATCTTATGGTCAGGAGCATATTATAGTCCGAAAAATACGGTAATATTTTCTCCAAGGTTATATTTTTACACCTTGTCAATAAAATGCCTTTTAAACTACCAGCTAGCGAGAAAATATCCAAAATATTTTTCATCTGACTTTTTCACCCACTTTTTGGTACTTTTTCAATGGCAAAGTACTAGAAAGTTATATTAAACAAAAGATGAAAAAAATGATCTCCTAGGAGAAAAAGTGAATTGCATGTGGCCCCAGGTTGCTAACCTACATTACAATTTTGCGCCTTTGTAATCAACATTTAATAGTTACAGCAACAAAACTGAGAAAAACAGGACTACACAAAGCTTCTTCATGGAATGGTTATTTGGGTTAATGAAAGGCAAACTATTGGGGAATAGGCACTTGTAAACAGGAACAGTCCCAACTTAAAGTTACTGCAATATGATATAGTGAAATACACAATCAAGTGTTTATCTTAAGCCACTTTGTGTGTAGTGGTTGAGTACTTATTACGGATCAGAGCAATTTTCAGTTTTTAGCCAACTATAATGACTAACAATGTTATTACAGATTAACCACTTCACCACTGAGGGGTTTTACTCCTTGAGCACCAGAGCAATTTTCACCTTTCAGCGCTCCTTCCATTCATTCGTCTATAACTTTATCATTACTTATCACAATTAAATGAGCTATATCTTGTTTTTTCCGCCACCAATAAGGCTTTCTTTAGGTGGGACATTATGCCAAGAATTATTTTATTCTAGATGTGTTTTAATGGGAAAATAGGAAAAAATGCATTATTTTTCAGTTTTCTGCCATTATAGTTTGTAAATAATGCATGCTACTGTAATTAAAACCCATGAAATGTATTTGCCCATTTTTCCCGGTTATAAAACAGTTTAAATTATGTCCCTATCACAATGTTTGGCGCCAATATTTTATTTGGAAATAAAGGTGCATTTTTTTCAGTTTTGCGTCCATCCCTAATTACAAGCCCATAGTTTATAAAGTAACAGTGTTGTACCCTCCTCACATAAATATTTAAAAAGTTCAGTCCCTAAGGTAACTATTTATGTATTTTTTTTTAATTGTAAATTTTTTAATTTTTTTTTTTTAATTACAAAAAAAATAAAATAAAAAAATAAGGAGTGTGGGAGGTAATGAGTTAATTTTTTATGTATAAGTAATGTATTTGTATGTGAAAAATGCTTTAGGGTGTAGTTTTACTATTTGGCCACAAGATGGCAACAGTAACTTTTTGTTTAATGCCACCTCCAAGCAGCGGATCATTGCGGGGCTTAGATCAACGAACGAAAATGGATTTTCCCGTTCATTGAATTCCGGGCGAGCGGCATGTTTACGAGCGGGAGTGCGCGCTAGAGCGAGCGGGAGCGCGGGCAGCGGCGGGAGCGCGGAAAGTACGGATTTCTCCGTCCCTGGGGGTGAAAGGATGGAAAAAGGGACGGAGAAATTCGTACGGGCTGGGGTAAAGTGGTTAAGATCACATTTGGCATAATAGTTTTTTTTATAAAGATATTGTCTGAGAATTACTTTATGATGTAAGCATTTTAAAAACAAAAATGAAGAAACATTTTATGTCAGGCAAATTAGTATTTTGTGGATATAAGTTATATATTTTATTCGGCTACTTGCTTAATTTACATCAATGCTAAAGTTGGCACAATGTATAATGGCCATAACATATTAAATAAAAGTAAATTTGTATGGGTTAATTAGGGATAATGGACTAAATTCCCCAGCTAAGTAGAGAAGGAAAGCGTTTTTTTAGATCCCTAATTAGCTAGGGATTAACCTGTTTAGTAAAGCTAGAGCAGGCTATTATGAGTTAACGCAAAATACGTTTAAAGGACCACTAAGCAGTTGAAATCTGACATAACTGACAGGTTTAAGACTACTTCATCTCCTCATAGGGGATACTGAGATTTTAGTCAGCCTTCCTACTTGCGTGCACACTATTTTGGTAGTTAGACTTACAGTAGCAACTGCTGTTCAGGGAACCCTGAATATCCCTCATGGGGAGATGGACTAGTCCAAAACCTGTCGGTTCAGTCTGATTTTAACTACTTACTTTTTTCACTAAAGTGGTCCTTTAAGAAAACCTTTTCAATAGTTTTTCTGTAGCACTTCATGGAAAGGTAATCTCTTTACCTTGGTGCTGGTATACTGAGTTGACTAAAGATACAAGGACACAGTGATGTTTCGAAATGCATTGGATGTCACCCGCCACATGGAGCTTGCCTAGACTCCAGACTTACCACGTACCCTTGCTGATGTTCCCTCCCCCCCTCCCCCTCAGCCAAGATCAACATCCGAGCAGTGGAACATCAGGCAAGAGATCCCCTCGCACTCTGTTGAAGAAGCGGTGTGACGGCCGCGGAACCGGTGGAGCAGTTCACCGAGGGCCTCTCTTGCCACCACAACTTCCCCATGCTCTATTCATTCCGGCTAAGTATTCCTCCTCACTTTGTTCACTGTATACATGCCTCTTTGTCTGTCTCTCTCAAATCACGCACTTTATACATACAATGAATTAATATTTGGTATATGTTTATGCAATTGTTCTATGAATTATTTATTGGATTGTTGACACATGATTTTGCACTGTATATTCTTTATTGGAGGAACTGAACTTGGGTTCATGGGGTGCTGATCATTTCTGATAATATATATATTAGCTGAACCTCCTTTTTTACTAAGCTTCTATATTGCTCTAGCACACACTGAGGGTAAGAGTGCAGTGTCCCCCTTTTTTCAGGCAAGTGAGATACGCTTGCAAATGTTTGCGATCATGTACATGCATTTCTTTTGCAATTTGCAAACTGAATTGAAGGTATTGCACTATACCAGATCCGGAGACTGGATTCCTTCCAGCTAAAACAAATATGAATAGGACTTTACAGTGCAATAGCCATTATTCTCCAGTAGCAATGTTCAATGGGATACTAATAACTCGGCTTGCATGAAAGTTGTATGCAACTTGGAATTGGACTAATCAAAAGCACTTCCTGCCATGTTTGATTGGTTGATTCCAAGCTGCATACAATTTGCACTAAAATTCCATGCACGCTTGCAAAAAACACCATCTCATTAGCCCTCTCTACAAAGCAGCCTAATAAACATCTTGCCTCCACCCTTTTAGCTTCACTCCACCTTGTAACTGTATACATTATACCAAAAATAGACATGAGCTAAATATAATTTTGCCTTCTTAAAAACAGAAGGTACTTGCGATAATTCAGCTGTAAGTGGGCAACTGTGGTTTCCCACAATGCATCACAGCAACTGTGGTTTCCCACAATTATCTATTTATGCCCCTGAAGACAGGCTTACATCCAAAACTGCTGGTGGATAGCAAGCCTATAGCTTATAAAATGTACCCAACATGCATTGAACTGTTGGTCCTCATCAGTGCATGGTATTGGATAAGGCTTGGACCAGTACTTAGGAATATTTAGACAGCTCATGGTGACCCAGAACCATCTGGTATAAAGGGATAAAAGAGACCAAAAAAGCTTTTTGATAAAGATATTTTAGTACCTTATGCCTTTCACTGATGAGGACAAAAAAAGTCCATAACAGACTATAAGCATGTTGGGGTGATGTGGCTCTGTAAAATGTATTAGCTACAGGGTCACTATACACCAGTGGTCCTGGATATAAGCCTACCTTCAGAAGAAGAAAGATAATTTGCATATTCAGGAGTGTTGCATCCTGGGAAACCACCATTGCTCACTTAAAGCTGAATTATTGCAAATCTTCTGTTTTAAAAAGGCAAAATTACATTTAGCTTTGCTTTTTGATACAGGGTTTTTTGGTCTCTTTTAGCCCATTATACTTTACAGGTGGTTCTGGGTCACCATGAGACCTGATGGTACAGCTGGAACCTCTACTGTTGTTACCCCCCCCCCCCCCCAAGGTTGGGAGTGTTGGAAACAAGTCCTACATTCTTCCTGATTATCTCTTCACCTAGCATTCATGCTTATGTATCCGCTGCAATGCCCTGAGCATAGACAGCGGCAGTGCAATAAAAAAAAAATAAAAAAAAAAACCCACAGAGCCTAGGATACGTTTGTTCTTTATAATGTAAGAGTACAAATGACCTAAACTAAGTCCTGTACATGGAAACGGCTAATATCTGTTGTCTACAAACATCTGAAGGATTATTATTATAAAGCAGGATCTGTTTTCCTTCCCTTGCCTGACATTTCAGAGGTTGTTGCGTGCAAACATCAAATTAGACAGACAAAAGTCTCTCATTAAGCTGTAACTGTAATTGACAGAACAAGAAATTAAGCTGAGACATTACCAAATGTTTACACCACTAGAAAGTGAAGTCAGTGGGTGGCGGCTGCCAACTGCATGTTTGCTATAGGAGTAGTCCTTTATCACAGGGCATATTTTGCCAAGAGAACCATAATGGACTATGGCTGCACGATAAATCATTTTAAAATCGATATCAAAATTTGCACCAAAGACTATTTCCTAATCATGAAAGCGGCGATTTTTTCATGCATACTATTTTCTGCGTTGAGCAGTGCGGCTGGCTTTTTACGTGTACTATTTAAAGCGTTCTATGCGTAGAATTGCTAGTGGTGGCCACGCGGCCAGGAGTCAGAGCAGTACTGAGTAGTGCAATGCAGCCAGCACGTTGCTTGTGGAGGAGAAGGATCCACACATCAGGCACTTCTGTTCTGCGCTCTGCACTCCTGTCTCCCTTGGTCACACTGTGTACTGTAAATTTGCTCACTGCTCAGGAACTGTTATCTCTCCACTATCCTGTTGCGCAAACAACTTGGATCACCACCACTGCCCAGTAAATGGCCACTGCCCAGGATCTGCTGTGGTACTCAGCTTTGCATTTATTAATGGCTGCCATTTTGTTTTGATAAATTCACAATGCAGTAAAATTTACAAACATGGCAGAAAATGACATCATACTATCAATTTGATAGTATGAGGTCATTGGGCCCTATTCACTTTTTCTCCTAAGTTTTCTCTTAGGAGATAATTTTTCTTAAAAAGGGCCACTGCAGCTTGAAGGCCTCGCTGCAGGGCCGCACAACACAGCACACAAGTGATTCCTCCCCCTCCTTTTCTCCCCACCAACAGAGCTCTCTGTTGGTGGGGTTTTAACAAATATTTATTACATTATTTTCATAATAAATTTCCCTATTTTATTTATTTTTTTAAACCCGCCCTTTCTCCTCCAGCCAATCACTGTGATCGGCTGTCACAGCCTTCAGCCTATGACAGCCAATCACCTCTGACCCCCTGGAGCGGACAGCCGTGTCACACGGCTGTCCCCAGTACAGCGCTGCCTTAGATCGCAGAGCTGTACCGAGTGAAAAGAAAGCAGTTTCATCATATAACAGTTTCCTAGCGGCAAAACCACCACTGGGAGGCTGCTCTGCCTACCAAGCAGAGATGCGCGCAATCTCCTGCAAAAGCGAGTCCCAGGACTTTATGCCGATCGGCATTAAGCGATCCTGGGGCTGCCGCTGCGGCCACCCCCACCGACATGATGCGGTCGGCAAGCAGTTAAAAAGCATTTTATTGATAGGATGTGAAATATCACCTGGGAGAAAACGTACGCTAAAAAGTGAATAGAATCAGGCCCATTTTCTGTCAATGCATGTTTTTAAATGTTACTGTACATTGTAAATTTATTGCTAAAGCTTAATTTGAAGAAAATTGTGGAAAAACATTGAAATCTCAATGTTTGACAGAAAAAAAAAACCCGCAATTCAATTTTTTTCCTAAAATTGTGCAGGCTTATGATGGACATTTGGTGATCACACTTGCTTAACCACTTCAGCCTTCAGTCGTTTTTTTCACCTTATGAATCTGAGCAATTTTCACCTCCCATTAATTCGCCAATAACTTTATCACTACTTATCACAATTAATTGATCTATATCTTGTTTTTTCCGCCACCAATTAGGCTTTCTTTGGGTGGTACATTTTGCTAAGAATTTTTTTTTTCTAAATGCATTTTAACATGAATATTATGAAAAAAAAATGGATAAAAAAAAAAAATCATTATTTCTCAGGTTTCGGCCATTATAGCTTTAAAATACATGCTACCATAATTAAAACCCACACATTTTATTTGCCCATTTGTCCCGGTTATTATACTATTTAAATTATATCCCTATCATAATGTATAGTGCCAATATTTAATTTGGAAATAAAGGTGCATTTTTTCAGTTTTGCGTCCATCGCTATTTACGAGCATATAATTTAAAAAAATATTAGTAATGTACCCTCTTGACATGCATATTTAAAAAGTTCAGACCCTTAGGTAACTACTTATGTTTTTTGTTTTTAAATTGTAATTTTTTTTAGTTAAAAATTTTATTTGGGTATGTTTTGGGTGTGGGAAATAAACAGTTAATTTTAAATGTAATTTATTGTGTTATGTGTGAAAAAAAAATGTATGTGCATGTAGTTTTACTATATGGCCACAGTGATTTTGTTTAATTCCCATAATGTAAGAGTGCTCGCTTACATGAAGCACAGGGAGGACGTGATTTTTTTTTTTTTTTTTTTTTGCGGTCAAAAAGACTGCGGCCTCTGAAAAGAAGCTGTGGGTTTTTCTACCAGGGACTTCGATCAATGAATGGGAACTATTGGGGGCGGCATGGGAGTGCGCCGGCAGACGCGTGCAGCAGCCCAGCAGCAGCCTACTGGACATGACAGTCACGTCCAAAAGGCGAAAATGGTTAATGCTAGTTACACACTATGTGATTTTCTGGCAGATTTACAGCCAGATCGATTATTTCCAACATGTCCGATCTGATTTGCAAGTTGGTTTTAGTGGGACAGGCAGAGGGGGTAATTTTGCAAACATTTGATGGAAAATCGTAAAAGTCAAGGGAATTCCAGAAAAAAGGTCTACTTTTGAATTATTGATGATTCAAACGCTTTTAACTATGTAGATCATGACAGATTCTCACGGAAATGGGGATACCAGGCCATCTCATTTGCCTTTTGAGGAATCTATTTGCAAACCAAGAAGGAACAGTTAGGACAAAGAATAATAGACCGGTTCACAATTGTTAAAGAAGTGCAACAAGGTTGCATGTTGTCTCTATATTTAACTTGTATGCCAAATACGTAACGTGGAAAGCTAGTTTGCATGAGTCACATGCTGGAATTAAAATAGCTGGCAGGTATATTAACAATCTAAGATATGCAAATGATACCACTCTGATGGCAGAATTTGAGAAAAAAAATAGAAGAACTTAATCATGAATGTCAAACAAGAAAGTGCCAAAGCCTGTCTACTTGACATCTAGAAAACTGTAGGCATGTCATCTATGCCAATAAACCATCTGCAAATAGATGGGGGGGGGGGGGGGAAGAGATCTCTGCAAAAGGTGATTGCAGCCATGAGATTAAGAGAGGCTTGTTATTGGGTAGATATGTCACTTTATCAGCAAAGATCAGGATAGTTAAGGCATACCTAAGGTAAACATGACAGAGGCTGTGTTTTAATGATTGGGGGGGGGGGGGGGGGGGGGATTAGGGTTAAATACCTGTTCTGGCATCACCCCTCCAGGCAGGTGATGGCTCCACCCCCCTAAGAGCATGGGTCCCGGCAACTGTTTTTCAATTGCTGCTGAGACTCTGCCCGCCATGTGCACAGTACTGTGAACAGACCCATAGAATTGTATGGGCAGTGAGTTGACATGCAGAATTATTCTGCAACGCAACTGAACACTGTGAACTAGACCTAAGTCTCTAAGTGGCTGGGATGGACATTGGGGTGGTGTGGAACTATAAAAGGGCATGCTAGAAAAATAGAAAGACAAAACTATATTAGCACTCCAGAACGTCAGCTAAAGTGATTTCCAAACCTGATATTCTGGCCAAGATTCAGTGGTTGCAACACATGAAAATCTGTGGCAGAGCAAATGACTGGAACAATTTCTATTAATTGCTCATAAAAAGATTTAGCGACTACTCCATCCTCCATCCAGCCGCAGCATTAGATATGATAAGGCTTTATTTCGTGAACAGGCTTTCTTTTCATGGCATTCCTAGACCCATCTTTCAGCGGCATTGTACAGGACAGACGTGTCAAATCCAGGTTGTTCTTGTCAAGCCTTAATTTGCTTATCATGAAATGGAAATAGTTTCTTGGACTTTCTAAACACCATTCACAACTAACCTATGGCCTCTTTCACATGGAAGGCTAAAGGTAGCGAATTCAACACATCTGCTGCTCCCATGCACCAGCCGAGGGCTTGCAAACACTTGCCATGTACAGTGCAGAGGTCGCCACTGTGCTCAGTCCCATCTGAGCATGGGCATGACAAGATGGATATTTTTGCTGCCAAGTAACCACACGATGACACACATGGTATTGCAAATGTTGCTTTAACTTGCAGGTGGAAGGAGCAGGGTGGCCAGCAGATGGGAGGCTAAACTGGTCAACCTCAAGTGTGAAAGAGGCATGCCTACATTTAAAGATTAACTATAGTGGAAAAAAATGTAAATACTCGTAAACACATATAAATTAAAAGTATGTTTCCTCCAGAGTAAAATTAGCTATACATTACTTTTCTCCTATGCTACTGTCACTTTTAGTAGGTTGAAGAATTCTGACAGATCTGTCAATATTTGCAGTAGTGGGAGATTTCCAGTATGCCATTTCATTTATCCTTTATTTAAGCACGCCAAGAAAAGAATCTATACAAATATGACCCCCCCCCCCCCCCCACACACACACACACACACACACACACACACACACACACACACACACACACACCATTTTGGCAGTTGGAAAGATAAGCTGCCAAGTGTTTTGAAGACAAATACATTCCTGACTACCCCCCATGAGGAGAAGGGCTAGTCCAAAACTTGTCAGATTATACTACCTACTGTAAGTGACAGCAACATAGGTGAAAAGTAATATGGCTCATGTTACTCAGGAAGAAATGTCCTTATCTATAGGTGTTTAGATGTATTTTTCGTGACAGCGGTCCTTTAAATTGTCAATGTCCTGTAGAGATTATTATTATTAACACCACCTGTTGCGCTGTACAGAGTATATACAGTGGTGTGAAAAACTATTTGCCCCCTTCCTGATTTCTTATTCTTTTGCATGTTTGTCACACTTAAATGTTTCTGCTCATCAAAAGCCGTTAACTATTAGTCAAAGATAACATAATTGAACACAAAATGCAGTTTTAAATGATGTTTTTTATTATTTAAGGAGAAAAAAACCTCAAAACCTACATGGCCCTGTGTGAAAAAGAAATTGCCCCCCTGAACCTAATAACTGGTTGGGCCACCCTTAGCAGCAATAACTGCAATCAAGCATTTGCGATAACTTGCAACGAGTCTTTTACAGCGCTCTGGAGGAATTTTGACCCACTCATCTTTGCAGAATTGTTGTAATTCAGCTTTATTTCAGGGTTTTCTAGCATGAACTGCCTTTTTAAGGTCATGCCACAACATCTCAATAGGATTCAGGTCAGGACTTTGACTAGGCCTCTCCAAAGTCTTCATTTTGTTTTTCTTCAGCCATTCAGAGGTGAATTTGCTGGTGTGTTTTGGGTCATTGTCCTGCTGCAGCACCCAAGATCGCTTCAGCTTGAGTTGACGAACAGATGGCCGGACATTATCCTTCAGGATTTTTTGGCAGACAGTAGAATTCATGGTTCCATCTATCACAGCATGCCTTCCAGGTCCTGAAGCAGCAAAACAACCCCAGACCACCACACTACCCCCACCATATTTTACTGTTGGTATGATGTTCTTTTGCTGAAATGCTGTGTTACTTCTACGCCAGATGTAACGGGACACGCACCTCCTAAAGAGTTCAACTTTTGTCTCGTCAGTCCACAAGGTATTTTCCCAAAAGTCTTGGCAATCATTGAGATGTTTTTTAGCAAAATTGAGACAAGCCTTAATGTTCTTTTTGCTTAAAAGTGGTTTGCGCCTTAGATATCTTCCATGCAGGCCGTTTTTGCCTAGTCTCTTTCTTATGGTGAAGTCGTGAACACTGACCTTAATTGAGGCAAGTGAGGCCTGCAGTTCTTTAGATGTTGTCCTGGGGTCTTTTGTGGCCTCTCATGATGAGTTTTCTCTGCGCTCTTGGGGTAATTTTGGTCGGCCGGCCACTCCTGGGAAGGTTCATCACTGTTCCATGTTTTTGCCATTTGTGGATAATGGCTCTCACTGTGGTTCGCTGGAGTCCCAAAGCTTTAGAAATGGCTTTATAACCTTTACCAGACTGATAGATTTCAATTACAGTACTTTTGTTCTCATTTGTTCCTGAATTTCTTTGAATCTTGGCATGATGTCTAGCTTTTGAGGTGCTTTTGGTCTACTTCTCTGTGTCAAATAGCTCCTATTTAAGTGATTTCTTGATTGAAACAGGTGTGGCAGTAATCAGGCCTGGGGGTGACTACAGAAATTGAACTCAGGTGTAATAAACCACCTTTAAGTTATTTTTTAACAAGGGGGGGGGGGGGGGGGCAATCACTTTTTCACACTGGGCCATGTAGATTTGGAGGTTTTTTTTTTCCTCACTAAATAATAAAAACCATCATTTAAAACTGCATTTTGTGTTCAATTAGGTTATCTTTGACTAATAGTTAACGGTTTTTGATGAGCAGAAACATTTAAGTGTGACAAACATGCAAAAGAATAAGAAATCAGGAAGGGGGCAAATAGTTTTTCACACCACTGTATTCTTGTCACTATAATGGGCATATGACTGGTAGGGATTAAATTGTGACATACATACTATGTATGTCACAATTTAATCCCTACCAGCCATATGCCCATCATAGTGTAGGGCTTATTTTATGGGAAGCCAATTTTGGGATGTGGGAGGATACCGGAGTTCTCAGAGAAAACCCACACAGACACGGGGACAACATACAAACTCTGTACAGATAGTGCCCTGGCTGGGATATAAACCAGGGACCCTGAGCTGCAAGGCTAGAGTGCTAATCACTATGCTGCCCATTACCATGTTACAGAGGAAGACTGTCTTTTCCATTAAAGGAAACTAGAGATGGTCAATGACATGCAAATAAGTTTGCCTAAAAATCTAATTTCATGCAAATTATATGCGGCTTGAAATCAGAATACTGTAACTTCCTGCCAATTTTTATCAGTCCAATTTCCAGTTGCATATACCGGTAATTTACATGAAATTTGAATTTTAGGCAAACTTATTTGCATCTCATTGATTATCTCTAATGTCCTGTAATGGAAAAGAGAGTCTTCCTCCAACATCAGTATTCTCCTCTGAAGACAGACAGAAAAGAAAAATCTGAACTACAGCTGGAGTCTTGCAAGTCATAGTTACATAGTTATTTTGGTTGAAAAAAGACATACGTCCATCGAGTTCAACCAGTATAAAGTACAACACCAGCCTGCTCCCTCACATATCCCTGTTGATCCAGAGGAAGGCGAAAAAACCCTTACAAGGCATGGTCCAATTAGCCCCTAAAGGGAAAAATTCCTTCCCGACTCCAGATGGCAATCAGATAAAATCCCTGGATCAACATCATTAGACATTACCTAGTAATTGTAGCCATGGATGTCTTTCAACGCAAGGAAAGCATCTAGGCCCCCTTTAAATGCAGGTATAGAGTTTGCCATAACGACTTCCTGTGGCAATGCATTCCACATCTTAATCACTCTTACTGTAAAGAACCCTTTCCTAAATAAATGGCTAAAACGTTTTTCCTCCATGCGCAGATCATGTCCTCTAGTCCTTAGAGAAGGCCTAGGGACAAAAAGCTCATCCGCCAAGCTATTATATTGCCCTCTGATGTATTTATACATGTTAATTAGATCCCCTCTAAAGGTGCGTACACACATGCGACTATAGTCGTTTGTAACGATCGTTCCCCGATCTTTACCAATGACGATCGTTACAAAAAACGAACCACCGACTATTAAGGCAAACGACGAACGAGCCAAATCGCTACAAAAGAAAGTTCTGTCTCGGCGGATTTTAACCAACGACGATCGTTTGCAAAAGTAGTACATCGTTGGAAACGGTCGTTCGTACTAGGCTTGACATGCGCATTTCACTATTTCTCTGTGAAACTTCTCATTTTTATGCGCAGGCGCAATAGTTGCTTTACGTGATGTAACGTTCGTTCTAACGATCAGATCGTTACACACCTTTTAAAACTATCTTTACTTAGGTCGTTCTTTCATCAATTAAAAGTTCGTTCGTCGTTCTCAACGAACGATCGTTGTCGCATGTGTGTACGTAGCATAAGGCGTCTTTTCTCTAGACTAAATAAACCCAGTTTATCTAATCTTTCTTGGTAAGTGAGACCTTCCATCCCATGTATCAATTTTGTTGCTCGTCTCTGCACCTGCTCTAAAACTGCAATATCTTTTTTGTAATGTGGTGCCCAGAACTGAATTCCATATTCCAGATGTGGCCTTACTAGAGAGTTAAACAGGGGCAATATTATGCTAGCATCTCGAGTTTTTATTTCCCTTTTAATGCATCCCAAAATTTTGTTAGTTTTAGCAGCAGCGGCTTGGCATGGAGTACGATTATTTAACTTGTTGTCGATGAGTACTCCTTAGTCCTTCTCCAAGTTTGATGTCCCCAACTGTATCCCATTTATTTTGTATGGTGCTAGACCATTAGTACGTCCAAAATACATGACTTTACATTTGTCAACATTGAATTTCATCTGCCATGTATGTGCCCATATAGCCATCCTATCCAGATCCTGTTGCAATATGACACTATCTTCCTGAGAGTTGATGATTCTGCACAATTTTGTATCATCTGCAAAAATAGCAACATTGCTCACTACTGCATCTACTAGGTCATTAATAAATAAATTGAAGAGCACTGGACCCAGAACAGACCCCTGTTGTACAACACTGCTAACAGTCTCCCATTTTGAGTACGATCCATTGACCACAACTCTTTGTTTTCTGTCCATTAGCCAGTTCCCTATCCATGCACACAGACTCTTCCCCAGTCCTTGCATCCTCAACTTTTGCACCAGACTTTTGTGGGGAACAGTGTCAAAGGCCTTTGCAAAGTCCAAGTATATCACACCCACAGCATTCCCAATATCCATATTAGCATTCAATACCTCATAAAATCTGAGCATGTTAGTCAAACGGGACCTGTCTTTAGTAAACCCATGTTGATGCTGAGAAATAAGATTATTTTCTAGTATGAAGTCATGTATAGTATCTCTTAGTAACCCCTCAAATAGTTTGCATACAACTGATGTTAAGCTTACAGGTCTATAATTTCCTGGATCTGATTTTTTGCCCTTCCTAAATAATGGGAAAACGTGGGCTGTACGCCAATCCACTGGGACTCTGCCCGTTGAAAGATAGTCACAAAAGATAAGATAAAGGGGTTTATCTATAACTGAACTTAATTCCCTTAGGACCAGAGGATGCATGCCATCCGGGCCAGGTGCCTTGTCTATTTTTAATTTATTTAGTCTTGCCTTCACTTCTTCCTGCGTTAAATATTTAATAATACAGTTAGAAGATTGAGACTTCTGCCTCTGTAAATGCAAACAGTGCTGTTTCTTTTGTGAAGACAGAAGCAAAGAAAGCATTTAATAACTCTGCCTTACCTTGGTCATCCACCATTGAGTTCCCACTTATTCCTGATCAGGTAACAGAGTTTATGTACAGAAAACAGAGACCTCAGCAGCCACTATCTGGGTTGGAACTAGTAGGAGTCTTTCCTCTCTCTAGATAGAAACAACTTCCTAAATTGCATTTTTCAAACAGTGCATCAAATCCAGTAGCATTGCTTTCTGTTCCAATTCACTGAACCTTTGATGCAAGCAGGACATTACTTCTTGGTATAAATAAGCCTCTGGCAATTCAATATCACATGCACAGCAAACAGGATTTCTTTCTTTAGAAGAAACGTTTATGTCCTTACTCCCATTTCTTTAGCTGTCTGTATCCTCTGACCACTTATAGCAGACATACAATCTCACTTATCACCCTTCCTATAGGCAACAATCCATATGGGGAAAAAGAAGTAAATAAAACAGCACTGTGTTAAACAAGCAATCAGTTATCAGTTTAATCATCTAGTAAAACACAGTGACACATCTGTGCCCTCTTCTGGTTAAAGCACTCCTTCCAGGGTGCATTACACCGCATAGATGGTAACACAGTGCAATCTATGCCCTTCTGATGTCCCTGCGGATCACATAGGCGAAAAAAAGTGTCTGAAAACATGAATGTGGGGAGGGGCCTTACTATAAGGAAACAAATAAATGAATACAGATATTCACACTCTGCATTTAAACTTGCTTCAGATTGTGACACCAGAATAGCCTGAATTCAGGGCCATCTCTAGGCAGAGGCCTAGGACACAGTTTATTGTACAGGCTGAGACACTGCACCCTGTGCATGTGTGTTTAAATTGGGCGTTTGTGAGTACAGCATTAAAAAAAAGTTTTTAATAGAGGAATATTGCCTAGCATGGTGTGTACAATGCATTTCTCTAGGGCCTTTCCTCTGCCCGACATATGCTCACATTATTTCAGCACCCACCACACAGTCTACCAGCATTCCACTGTCCATCTCCCTATAATGTCCCAGGATGCCATTGGTACCTGTAGTGCAGGGGCGTCTCTAGCCATTTTGTCACTCCAGGCGAGAAAACCTGTGGCGCCCCCCCTCCCCCGTGTGGTGCCCCCCTGATGAAAATAATCGTAACGCAGCAATGTTTCACCATGAGATAAAAGTAATGCGGCAATCTTTCACCAGAAAATAACCATAGCGCAGCAATGATTCACCATAAAATAATTATAACGCAGCAATGATTCACCATAAAATTATCGTAATGTGGCCAGCGGTCCCCAGGAAATAAATCATAATGTGGCCAGCGTTCCCCAGGAAATAATCGTAATGTGGCCAGCGGTCCCCAGGAAATAATCGTAATGTGACCAGCGGTCCCCAGGAAATAATCGTAATGTGGCCAGCGGTCCTCAGGAAATAATCGTAATGTGGCCAGCGGTCCTCAGGAAATAATCGTAATGTGGCCAGCGGTCCTCAGGAAATAATCATAATGTGGCCGGCGTTCCCCAGGAAATAATCGTAATGTGGCCAGCGTTCCCCAGGAAATAATCATAATGTGGCCAGCGTTCCCCAGGAAATAATCATAATGTGGCCAGCGTTCCCCAGGAAATAATCATAATGTGGCCAGCGTTCCCCAGGAAATAATCATAATGTGGCCAGCGTTCCCCAGGAAATAATCGTAATGTGGCCAGCGTTCCCCAGGAAATAATCGTAATGTGGCCAGCGTTCCACACAGCAGCAGGCATGATGCTATATGCCTATATTATTTAATATCCATCCCAGAGAGGAGCCACTGCCTGCCAAATGATATGGGCGAGGGGGGGGGGGGGGCATATAAAAAAAAATTATCAAGACAAGAGCAGCAGAGGGCACTCACTGTGAGGTGTCGCCTCTGCAGATAGTTTGTGTAGAGAGCCGGCAGTAGCACTGGTCCCTGTGGTGCGTCACAGTGTCTTCAAGCACGTGTGACAGGCGGGGGGCGGAGATAGGGGCAGCGCCGACGTGTAACAAAACTAGCGTGCGGCAATCGCACGCTCTGCACAGAGAGGGAGAGGGGGCGGGGAGAGGGGGGGCGGACCAGTAGACGGTGGCACCGCACATATAAACTAACGTGCGTGCTGCTTGCTCTGAAAGGAGGAGAGGAAGGGGGCGGACCAGTAGGCGGCGGCGGGCACAGGCTGAGCTGCCTGTTACAGCCGGCGCTGACCTGGCTGAAAGAAAAAAAATAAACACACGCACAGAGCGGCGAGAGAGCACCCACTTCCACCAACGGCGCCATAGGCAAAAATGTTTACTTGCCTAGTGACACAGACGGCCCTGCTGTAGTGTATCTCAACGTTTCAGTGTCCCTGGTAGTGTATGCTGGTTTCTAGGGTCCCCTGTAGTGTACCCCTGCTTCCAGAGTTCCGTATAGTGTATTCTAGCATTCCAGAGTCCATGTGATACGGTGTATTGCAGCAGCTCAGTGAATCTAGTGTAAATACTGGTTGCCTCTCCTGGTGCATTAAATTGGCCAGTTATTAGCTCTACCTGAATGTATTACACAAATGTCCTCACTGTAGGCACATATATCATTAAGGCTACTTTCACATCAGGACGTTGCGTTTGATGCGACGTTAAGGTCACACAACGTGCCCCTAATACAACGCATTGTGCACTATAGCTTGGACGTTATAGTGCATTCTTTAGCCTTGCATTTGGTGCGCTGTTTTCGTCGCACAGTGATGGTATGAAAACGGCGCATGCGTTACATAAAAAAAAAAAATACATTACTGAGCATGTGCAAAACTACTAACGCAGCAGATTCATTGCTAAACGCACAGCATGCAGCACTTTCTAATAACGCCTTACGTTACACACAAACGCAACGTGTGCACTGTGAATGTCGCACAGACTTAAGTATTGCTGTGCGTTAGTCTGCGTTATCAAATTTTAACGTGCGACTTTAACGTCGCACTGTGGAAGAGCCCTAAAAGTGGAACTTTACCTAATGTAACTTATGATAAAAATTGCTTATATTTTACAATATTCCTTTATAAATTATATAGTCAATATTTGTTCAATGTAAAATATTTCTTCTCCTAGCTTTATATTCTTAAAACAGCCCCATTTCAAAAATGGGCACTGGTAGCAGCTTCCGCCACATATGTAAAGGCCTTCGTGCCTCTGTATGCCCAGATGTGGGCGAGGGGCAAAGGTCACACCTGCGCAATCAGACTTTGACCTGCCTGACATGAACGCAGATTTCTGGGTTTTTAATTAGGTAGGATTTATCACAGGTAGCGACACCATTACTGCTGTCAACAAGGTGCATCACTGCAAAGTGTTTGTTTGTGTTCCAAAGTAAACAGAAACAACACCTGGGCCCATATGCAATTCACTTTTTCTCCTGAAACTGAACGTTTCTGAAAGAAAGCTGTCAGAAGGAAATATAACCTCCTGTGCATTCAAGCTATTAGATCGCAAGCACACACATTGCCCAAAAATCCAGCAAGGCATGATCACCCTTGTTAAAATCCTAAATGTTTTACCGCAATGCGAAATCGCATGTAATGCTTTCCTATGGGCCTGCTCCATTTCAGTAAACCTGATAATAATATGACATGCACTTTTTCAAAAAACACATACGATTCCTCACTGAAAGTTACTGGCTACTTTAAAAACAAACGCATTCGGTCAATCACAGAAAACGCACATCTTGTACGGAAAATCATTTGCAAAGGAATAATTTGCGTTTCCCTCCGACACAAGTCTAACAAATGTATTCCATGACATCATCATAACTTCCCCCATAAAACAACATTACCGTACTAGAACTGTAATTATTAGCAAGAAACGAAGTACCATACATCAGAATGCCATGTGTTTATATGCATGTCAAATGTTACCTGTCAGATTAGTGAAACTATGATAGTACATTGCACATAATATATACCTCCAGTTGATGCTAGGCCTCTGGGATGCCATGATTGCTGTCCTGTACACATCTAGTTACCTGTGAAGGAAATGTAACATGTAACCATTGCCAGTGAGAGGAAGCCATAATCCTGCTAGTGTTGTGTGCTCGCTGTGCTTCCCCCACACAGACAGCAGGCTAATGCAGCCTGCCAGCCCAACAGATGCTACAGGAGAACACAGGCAGCACATACCAGCAGCATTCATTAATTATTAAGCCCTGCAAAGACATAGCAAGCCCGAGCCCCAGACTAGCAGCTATGGCTGGAGCCACAGATCATCATCATAGGATGGACCTGTTCCTCCCTTGCTGGAAGATGGTGTGCAGGCTGTGCTCCTCTCCCCAGCACAGCCCGGCTGGCGGAATATCAGCAGCAGGGCTGATGCTGGCTGCTCACCTGCCCCTCTCTCTCGTGTGCCCAGGCCGGGCGGAGGTCACAGCTCGCTGCAGACACAGGGGGGATTCTGTCACCTGTCTGGATCCCAGGCTGTCACTGCTCAGGGCGGAGCCACCCCTGTGGACAGATCCTGGAGCCTTTTGCAATTTCATTTGCTGACTCCGCTCTGACAATGACGTCGAACCTAAGATTTAACCTCTTCAGTGCACTTGCTGGAAGATGAGTCAGCCGCAAATTAAGCGCTTATGCTGCGTCTGATCTTCCTAATATGCCAAGATTACCAGCACTAGGCATAGTGGTGGTTTACTATAGGCGAAATGCTGAGACCGTGACCCTGTCCCAACTTCAAACATCCAGGAAGTGCCCATTTTATATAATTTATTAAATTAGAATATTCTGCGCCGATAGATGCTCGACTTTGTTGTGAATATGGGTTCTCATTACTTTTTATATTTGATTTTGTACCGATACATCTTCAAGTGGCCCATATGTCATTTTCGGAATTTTTCACATTATATGTGCTTTGAAATGAAATGCATGCAAAATTGCAAATGCCTATAAGATCTTGCATGCATTCTTGTATACATTTTCACAATGTGCTCTGGTCTGAGGCTGTATTCACAGTGGGACGTTGCGCTGTAATGCAATGTTTAAAGTCGCAACACAGCATTACAACGCAAAATAAAAGGTGGTAACGCACATTAACACTTCATTAACCATCGCATACAGTAGGTACAATAAAGCATACTGCTTTCCTGTACCTGGTAATGTACCTGTTTAGAGGTAACGCATTGTAGCAGTGCGTTACCATAATGCTACATGTTACATTGCAACGCTAACGACATTGTGATCGTCCCATAGGATTAGCATTGCAGTGCGGTAAGCTGCGCTATAAGACTTTATAATGCAGCTCCGCAATGTCGCGCGGTGAACGGAGCCTAAAGGGCCCATTCACACTTGGGAGATTTTCAGGCGACTTCTGCGGCTCTTGGAAATGCCGATGAACGCTAGCACTTTGAAAAGCACTAGTGTAATTTATAGTATATAGCAGTGGTCTCACTGCAGCGATGCCGGCGATTCACGATTATCAGAAATGCGGTGCATGCAGAGCTTTTCCATGATTTTGGAGCGATCGTGATTCAAATGTTAAAAAATTGTGAATCGCAATTGCTCAAAAATTGCGTTCTTGTTAAGTTTAAAAAAAAAAAATCACATCGCTTTGCGATCCCCAGTGTGAATGGGCCCTTTAGGTAAACAGATTGTAGCAATCACAAAAGGATTGTCAGGATGATGTTTGCCATATTTGAGGGTGTTTATGCAATGGGGAAATACACTGGCACAGAAAGCCCATGTTAATCAATGCACTGCTCAGATTGTGCTACCTTCTGTTTTCGGACCTGTAAGCTCAACACACACCATACAATCTTGGTTGTTCAATCTTACCACTTTCATGTAGTATAAGAGCTTATCCAATTAATCATTCAAGGTATTTTCAATCTGTTGGCCCTTATTCTACATAGATTTGGTAAATCTGTACAACCAAGATTGTATGGTGTGTGTTGAGCCTTAGGCTGCTTTCACAGTGGGAAGTTACAGGTGCACGTTAGAGCAGCCTGTAACGCAGCCCACCGCACAGTAATGAAAGATCAATGGGCTGTTCACAGTGCCCACGTTGCGTTACATTGTAACGCAAGACGTCAAGACAACGTACTGCATGCAGTACTTTGCTAGACTGCTTGCACATGCTCAGTAATGTTGGGGAGGAGGGGAGAGCGGCCAGGCACATGGCTAATTAATATTCACTGCACTTTGTGACATGTGCAGTGTTTACTTCCTGGAGCGGCCGCTCTGTGCGGCGATTGGCTGGCGGGACCACGTGTTGCCGCATGCGTCCAAGAGTACGCATCACAGACGCCAGAGTACGCATCACAGACGCCAGAGTGAGCTGCACAACGCGGCTCGCTCTGACGTCCACAACCAACACCACCAGGCGTTGCGTTAGGGGCACGTTATGCGACCATAACGTCCCCTAAAACACAACGGCCTGGTGGGAAAGTAGCCTCACACTCTGTACGTAAGTTGCGTTGCAATAACAATGCAACACAACTGTGATGAAAAGTCACGCCAGGCGGTACCATTGCGGTGTGACCATACATTGCAGCATATTGGACAATGAAAGTATGCCTCATTGCCACTGTAAATGCTGGCGTTAAATGGTTAACTCAGAGAAAGCGCTGCAATGCATTGATATTGTCCATAGTGCCACAACGCAATGGACTATGGCCCATATCCTGTTAACTTTTCTCCTGAACTTTCTCCAAGGAGGTATTTTCAAACCGTCTCTATAAAATAACTTTAGGCTAGGTTCACGGTGGGCAGTTGCATAACGCATGTGTTAAAATGTGTGTGAACTGCATTGAAGACTGGACATAAACTTTAATGCAAAGCATGCATGCAGCGAGTAATGCTACGTACACACATGCGACAACGATCGTTCGTTAAGAACGACGAACGAACTTTTAATTGATGAAAGAACGACCTAAGTAAAGGTAGTTTTAAAATGTGTGTAACGATCTGATCGTTAGAACGAACGTTACATCACAGAAAGCAACTATTGCGCCTGCGCATAAAAATGAGAAGTTCCATGGAGAAATAGTGAAATGCGCATGTCAAGCCTAGTACGAACGATCGTTTCCAACGATGTACTACTTTTGCAAACGATCGTCGTTGGTTAAAATCCGCCGAGACAGAACTTTCTTTTGTAGCGATTTGGCTCGTTCGTCGTTTGCCTTAATAGTCGGTGGTTCGTTTTTTGTAACGATCGTCGTTGGTAAAGATCGGGGAACGATCGTTACAAACGACTATAGTCGCATGTGTGTACGCACCTTTAGAATAACCCGATCCATTACTGTGAACAGGCCTATAGGAGTGTATAGGAAGTGAGTTAACATGCAGAATTATTCTGCTGGATTCACAGTGGTCCGTTGCATAACACACACATTATAATGAGTGTGAACTGCAATGGAGACTGGACATAACGTTTAATACAAAGCCTGCAGTACTTTGAACAGGCCCATAGAATTCTATGGGCAGTGAGTTGACATGACATGCAGAGATGATATGCAGGGATATAGAGGCTGCCATATTTACAGGGCTGCCCATAAGTATTCATACCCCTGGCAAATTTTGACTTGGGGCTTGTTCACACCTAGGGCGTTTTGCGTTTTTTTTTTTAAGGGTTGGTGAGTTTCTGAATCACCCTAAAAGATCTTGCGCAATGATTCCCTATGAGAGTGTTTACATCTGAGCGGTTAGTTTCCGATCCGGTCAGCAAAGCGCTGCCTGTACCATTTTAGGGGCGATTTCCCTATATTAGCAGGTATAGGGGAAAAAAAAAAAAAAAAAAAAAATGCTTGAAACAGTGCTTGGTATAGCGATTTCCCCAGCGCCTTTAAGAATAAATAAATTGTATTTATTCTTTTCCGGGTCAAAGAGTTCACTTCCTGATTTGCGTCAGAAGTTAAAAAACAAATTGCTCTGCTAAAGCGCTTTGAAAAGCACTTTACAAAAAAACGAAGTGTGCAGGAAAGCACCGGGGGGGGGGGGGGGGGGGGGGGGGGGGTTGGGCGGAAATCACTAACAAAATCGCCGAGGCGTCCGCCTTCATACGACGGATATGACTGATCATTTCTCTCCTATGAGATATCGCTATGCACATCATTCTCCACAGAGAAGACAGCAGCCTAGATCCCCTGATTTACAAGACTTGAGTCGCCATAATAAACCAGACCCTAATCTATGCTGGTCTTGTGCACAACCAGCTATACCAGATAAAAAAGTATGCGAATCTTGCTTTACAGAGTTGGGGAGAGACAAAGATAGAGATAATGAGCAAGTACTGTCTTTCATACAGCAAGCAGTTCAGCACACTTTCCAAAAAATGTCTGCTACACAAGCTAATACAACACCAGCACCACCGGTACAGACAGATGATTCATCATCTCAAGCAGATATGCCGCCCATAGGGTTTGACTTTGCTTTGGTACCAGCTTTCGTGGCAGCAATAAAATCCGCAATAGAATGGCAGGAAGAAGATGAATTAAACCAAGAGCCAGATAGGTACTATCCGCACTTGCAAGCTCAACCTAAATCCTTTCCCTTTATGAAAATAATTAAAGAGGTTATTCTTAAGGAGTGGTCCAGACAGGACAAGAAACCTTCATTATCTAATAGATTCTCTAAACTTTATCCATTGAAAGATGAGGAAGCAAAATTGATTGAAACAGCCCCTATGGTGGACGCTTCTATAATGAGGCTGGCCAAACATGTGACCCTACCAATGGATGATGCCGTACTTTTCAAAGACCCATTGGATAGGAAAATTGACATAGATATGAAAAAGGCCTTTCTAGCCTCAGGAGCAGCATGCAAGCCAGCAGTAGCTCTAACCTCATTGGCAAAAGCCATTAAAATATGGGTTGAAAATGTGGAGATTATGATAAACATGGACACAGATAAACAGACAATCATCAAGGCACTAGATGAATTAAAAATCTCAGGGGACTTTATTGGAGAAGCCGCGATAGACGTAATAAGATCATCAGCAAGGTCAATGTTGCATAATGTCACTGCTAAACAAGCCCTTTGGTTGAAGCCCTGGTCTGCTGACCAGGCATCAAGAAATAATTGGTGCAAGATACCGTATGATGGTGTACACCTTTTTGGACCCGTCATGGACAAGGCCATTTCCATGGTTTCGGGAGGAAAAACAGGTCTTATTCCACAAGATAAAAAGCCGCAGAATTATAGACAACAGGGTCCAAAAAGATCAAACAGATTTCAGCAAGCTAAGTCATACAGACCAGGTAAACAGTTCAATAAGAACTGGAGGGGTACTCAGTCTACTTTCATGAGAAATAATAAGAGCAAGATAGCGGCTTCCACTCAGCAGAATAAAAAGTCTTTTTGAGGGTGCGTCCACTCGAGATACTCCGGTAGGGGCAAGGCTTCGTCTCTACTGGAAATCTTGGGTGGAAATCCTAGAGGATACTTGGGTCCTGAAAACAATAAGACAAGGGCACAGGTGGAGATTCAAAAAGAAACCTCCGTTAAACAGATTTGTACTGACAAAGATGCCAGAAAACAGGGTAAAACAGCAGGTGCTTTTGGATTATGTGAATTCTCTGAAATCAGCAAAAGCAATTATAGAGGTGCCAGAGCAGCAAAGATTCAAAGGGATCTATTCACCTCTATTCTTAGTGCCAAAGACAACAGGAGACTGGAGACCGGTGCTGGATTTAAAATTTCTGAATCATTATATAAAAGTAAGCCATTTCAAAATGGAATCTCTTCAGTCAATAATTCCTATGATACAGGTGAACGACTGGATGACTTCTATAGATCTAGCCGACGCTTATCTCCATGTCCCCATAAGTCAAGGATTTCAAAAATTTCTTCGTTTTGCAGTTCAAGACAAGCATTACCAGTTTCAATCACTTCCATTCGGGATATCTACAGCACCAAGGACTTTCACAAAAATTCTATTGCCAGTCACAGCATTTCTCAGAACTCAAGGCTTAAGGACGTTTCACTATTTAGATGATATACTCCTCTTGAACCAAGACAGAACTATTCTTCTGGATCACCAAAGAACGTTACTAGACACATTGGAGAAATTAGGATGGCTAATAAACTGGAAGAAAAGTCAACTTGTCCCATCACAAGACATGGTCTTTCTAGGCGCCAGATTCAAAACAACAGAAAACAAGATACTTCTACCAGACCAAAAGATAAGTACGATTCTACAGAAAGTGGATCAGGTTCTACAGTCCAATCGATTGTCTGCGAGGCGCTGCATGAGCCTTTTAGGAACACTATCATCGACGATTCCGATGGTGAGATGGGCCCATTGGCACATGAGAATACTCCAGAACTTTTTCCTGAGGAAATGGAACAGGAGAAGTTTAATTCAACCATTGTCTCTCACGAGAGAAGTAAAGTCATCCTTGATATGGTGGAAATGCAGAAGCCACTTATTGAACTGTCATCAGATCCAGCCGCCGGATCCAGTATTGATCACGTCAGATGCGAGTATAGTAGGCTGGGGGGCCCATTGCAACAACATTTTTCTCCAGGACAAATGGGTCACCAAACAAAGGTATGTTCCTTCCAATGTTCTAGAACTGAGGGCAGCTTATATGGCGTTAAAATCCTTTCACTTTCTGGTTCAGGGGAAGAATGTTCTACTAAGAATAGACAATGTAACAGCTGTAACCTACATAAGACGACAGGGAGGAACGCGGAGTTTAACCCTCTTACAGGAAACAAGCAAAATAATGGACTGGGCTCAAAAGAATGTACTCAATCTTTCAGCTACTTACCTTCCAGGAGACAGAAATATTGTAGCAGATCGCTTGAGCAGGAGTTTTGCGGATCCAAACGAGTGGCGCTTGAACGATCAAATATTCACTCTAATAGTCAAAGAATGGGGAATTCCATTCTTTGAAGTTGCTGAATTTTTTTGCGAGGTATCCACATCCCCAGGCGATAGGGACGGATTGCCTAACGCAGAGGTGGAACTTCAAAACGGGATATGCTTTCCCACCATTCCCAATGATCCCGAGATTTCTCCAAAAAGTCTTGAAAGAGTCCGCCACGATCATAACTATAATGCCCTTTTGGCCCCGGAGGCCCTGGTTTGCGTTGGCCATGGAACTAAGCCTAGTGAAACCGATACATCTACCACATCAGCACGACCTGCTATATCAGGGGAATCTTCTTTACCCAGAAGTGGAGTCCCTGCATTTGACAGCCTGGAAACTGAGAGGCAAACATATGTAGGTCAAGGATGTTCAAGTAAGGTTGTAGAGACGCTCCTCAGGGCAAGAAAACCTTCAACGAATCAGACATATTATAGAATCTGGGAAAAATTTGCTACTTACGCAACAAAGACTAACTTTGATAAGCTATCCCCATCGGTGGGGAACATACTGGACTTTCTTCAAGCGGGAGTGGAAAAATCTTTAAGCCTCTCAGTACTAAAGGTACAAGTTTCAGCGCTTTCTGCCCTGACAGGTGCAAAATGGACACATCATCCATTAATAATACAATTCTTGAAAGCAGTAATGAAAATTCGTCCGCCGAGAAAGCCGTTTTTTCCAAAATGGGATTTATGTATAGTGTTAGACACGTTGTCATCACCTCCATTCCACCCAGTAGAAACAGCATCCTTGCAGGACACAACTTTTAAAACATTGTTCCTAACAGCAATATCATCTGCTAAAAGGGTATCTGATATACAAGCTCTCGGCTGCTCAAAAGGATTCCTGGAATTTTTTCCAGACAGAGTAGTGCTAAGGCCAGTTCTTTCATATGTACCAAAAGTGGACTCAAGTTTCCATATCAATCAAGAGCTAACACTTCCTACATTTTCGGTTGATGGAGAGAATCATCCGCTAGATGTAGGTAGATAAATAAAGGCCTATTTAGCAATCACAGCCCCATTTAGATCTTCTGATCATTTGTTTGTGAACTATCAAGGGGTTAACAAGGGCAAAAAAGTCACTGCAAGGACCTTGTCTGCCTGGTTAGTGAAAATGATTCAATTAAGCTACCAAGTAAAGGGTTTACCAATACCTCAAGAAATTAAAGGGAAGGTTCAGGGTGGCTCTTAAAAAAATAAAAATGCCCATCCACTTACCTGGGGCTTCCTCCAGCCGTGGGCAGCCAGGACGTGCCCTCGGCGCCGCTCCGCAGGCTCCCGGTCCCCTCCGGTGGCCGACCCGACCTGGCCAGGCCGGCTGCCAGGTCGGGCTCTTCTGCGTTTCAAAATGCGCCTCACGGGGGCGCGCTGACGTCATCGGACGTCCTCCGGGCTGTACTATACAAAGAATGGCGGAGGGGGGGGTGATTCATCACACTTATAGAGAAGTCTGTCCTATAGGGGTCAGGGGGCGTGGCCTAACCCATGAGTATGCCGCCATTGTTTATACAAGAAAAGAAAATTACGGAAGGTGAGTATTCAATTTTCTAGTTTCCCTACTATCCATGGCGGTCTGGAGGGGGAATAGTAATTAACGGCATAGATAGTGGGGAAAGATAGCGATCGCTGAGGTGGTGTTAATTACTATTCCCCCTCCAGGCCGCCATGGATAGTAGGGAAATATGTAACTCTGCTGCCATCTAGCGGATGCGTCGGCTAACGGAAAAGTACAGTTTTTTTATACAATATTCAACCACCACTGTCCGCAGCAACTTTTCTTAGACTCAGTTCCTACCATGGCGCAAAACTGACATTTTTTTGTCAGTTTTGCTGCTTCGTAAAACTGATAGTCCAATGGTTCATATGAACCAGCCCTGAGGCCTGGAACCCACTGAAATCAGCAAACGTGAAACGCAACCGCTAGCGTTTTGTCTGAGCGGTTTGCAAGCGGATTCATGTGTTTTTGGTCGCGTTTTGCAACATTGTATTTTTTTGCTCAGCGGTTGCGTAGCGTTTTGCGTTTTTATCTTGATTGGTCCTGTGAATTTTTCATTTTGTTACAGTGTGCTGAACCGCAAAACGCTAGCAAAACCGCTCAGTTTAGGTTTTGCTGAGCGTTTCCGCTAGCGTTTCAATACTTTACATTGAAGCGCTAACGCTCCCAAAATGCTGCATGTCCTGCGTTGGCGTTTCTGGGAAACGCAAACGCTCCTGTGGAAGTTGCCCCATCCATTAACATTAGCCCAGCATTTTGGCAAAGTGCTAGCGTATCGCAGCGCTGCCAAAATGCTGCCAAAAGCGCTCCTGTGGGTTCCAGCCCTAACTGTTCTGTAACGCGGCTCGCCTACACTGCGATGCTCCACCTATATTGCCATTCACAGTGCAGCAGGGAACAGCAAGCGGCATGGTAATGCACTGCATTATCGCTAAACGCGCATGGTAACAGTGGAGGTGAAGCATATTTTTAAAATATTCTGAACATTTCAACACTACTACCTACCTACTAATACTTCCTAATAGTGTTATTTGTGTTTTGGAGCTCACATGGCTACTGCTAAGGGGGGGTTGGTTGGGGTGCACACATGCTCTTAAAGGAGAACTGTAGTGAGGGGGATATGGAGGCTGCCATATTTATTTCCTTTTAAGCAATACTAGTTGCCTGGCAGCCCTGATGGTCTATTTGCCTAAAGAAGTGTCTGAATCACACCAGAAACAAGCATGCAGCTAATCTTGTCATATCTGTCTAATTTGTCAGAAACACCTGATCTGCTGCATGCTTGTTCAGGGCCTATGGCTGAAAGTATTAGAGGCAGAGGATTAGCTGAATAGCCAGGCAACTGGTATTGCTTAAAAGGAAATAAATATGTCAGCCTCCATATACCTCACTACAGTTCTCCTTTAAAGTGGATGGCAAGCAATGATACACTTACTACTTTCTTCTAGTCCCCAGGGACATGCATAGGCTCTTGTTCATACTCCCTTCTGTGGTCTTGAGCCTGATGCACACTATAAATTATGATGGCCCAATCACTGACCAATTTTACCACCTCCATGTAATATAAAGGGTTTACCTGCTCGGGATGGTCCTGCCTAGGAAAAGTCACAGGGCTCTATTCATAAAACCTTACCGCAAGTTTTCCGCTCAAAACAGCGGATTTTCCCGTCCATTTAGCAAAGTGGGCATTCATAAAAGCTGTTCCCGCATGAAAATCTACAATCCCCCAGCAGAGCGAGAAATTTCCGCCTTCTCCAGTGTTTTTCTAGATTTATCTAGAAAAAAGTAACAAAATGGCCATTCATAAAGATTAGAGGAAGCGGTATGTGGACGGGAAATACCGCTTCCTCTGATTTTGCGGATTACATACAAGTGAATGGGACAGACCTCCCAGAGAGAGCAGTGCACGGAGGGACTCTGCCGGCTGAAGTGTTTCCGCATGCCTTCCGACAGCTTACCGCCAGCTTTCAGCGGGAGATCTCCGCTCTTGCATCGCAGCTTTCAAGATTTCTTTGAATGACCACCCAGAAGTGTAAAATACCGCTGCGGTATTTTACCTCCAGGAGTTTTTTCGCCACATCTTTTTTATGAATAGAGCCCACAGAAGGGATTTCATCACTTTTGATCAGCTGATAGTTTTTTAAGGTTCTGATTTGCTGTGATGACTTCCAGGTGCAAAAAATCTATCAGCTGATCACATTCCTCCATGAGTTCTCCTAGGCAGGGCCATCCCTATTACCTACACAGGGCTCTATTCATAAAAAAGTTGTTGCGAGAAAACTCCTGGAGGGAAAATACCGCAGCGGTATTTCACACTTTTGGGTGGTCATTCAAAGAAATCTTGAAAGCTGCGATGCAAGTGCGGAGATCTCCCGCTGAAGGCTGGCGGTAAGCTGTCGGAAGGCATGCGGAAACACTTCAGCCGGCAGAGTCCCTCCGTGCACTGCTCTCTCTGGGAGGTCTGTCCCATTCACTTGTATGTAATCCGCAAAATCAGAGGAAGCGGTATTTCCCGTCCACATACCGCTTCCTCTAATCTTTATGAATGGCCATTTTGTTACTTTTTTCTAGATAAATCTAGAAAAACACTGGAGAAGGCGGAAATTTCTCGCTCTGCTGGGGGATTGTAGATTTTCATGCGGGAACAGCTTTTATGAATGCCGACTTTGCTAAATGGACGGGAAAATCCACTGTTTTGAGCGGAAAACTTGCGGTAAGGTTTTATGAATAGAGCCCACAGTCTTCTCATAGTAATCAATCTCTGGTGACCCTCATACTACATGGAAGTGGTAAAATTGGTCAGTGATTGGCCAATCATAATTGATTTATGCCCATGGGTGTGAATATGCAGTCACCAGTCTTTGCAAATTGCTTTGGTGTGCATGAATGCAGGTGTGCAGACTCTGGGGATAGTGATTTCACATGCACAGCCTGGGAGATGTCACAACAAATTGTCAATCTTTTCTCTAGCCCTCTCCTCACAGCATTCAGTGCTAATAGTTTTTGTCAGCTTGGTGATTGCTTATGCTGGGTACACACGGTAAGATTTTACATGCGATTTTGCAACCCGATCGATTTTTCCCGCACGATTCCACTCTCGATTCTGCGCTCGATTCTCTTATCTCCATTCGTTTTTCCTATCTTTATCCATTTGCCGCTATGAGAAATCGAGCGCGGAAAGGATTGGGAGCAATATTGGACATGACGGATTTTTATCTATCGGATCCATCTATCGCACGGAAAATTGTAACGTGTGTATTAGGCATGTTCTAATCTGTTCCTGATTATCCAATTCCCATTTTGACCTAACCAACACTCTCTGTCTCTGACCTTGATAGCCACTAACACTGGCCTTGGAGTGTGACTAAATTAAGCCTGTTATCTGCCAGCCCTGACCCTTTCCTGTGATATCTATAACCCCTCCACATCTCCACATCGCAGTGTCACCTGTTCATGCTGTCTCCAATGGGGCAATCCCAGGAACTGTGACCTAGTGGTCTCTGGCAGCAAATAATGCATTGCCCATCATGAGTAGCAGTCCATCACTATCCTTTGCAAGGCGAAGACCATGTGGCAATTTAAGGTGGGTACACACTTCAGATAAAAGTCTTTGGACAATGAAAGATCACAGACCAATTTTACCCCCTGCCATGTAGTATGAGACCCATACGCTAAACAGTCTATTCTATTGAGCTGAACTCCCCATCAGATAGAAATCTTTGAAAGATGCTGAACACAAAGATGCTGTACACATGCAAAAGATCAGTGTCTGCAAAAGATCAGTTCCTGCAAAAGATACGTTCCTGCAAAATGCATTCATAGTCTATGATATCTGCAGATCTCATACACACCTTGTTTAACGGACAATTATCTGCAGATCAGATCCATCAGAATGATCTTCAGATCTGCAGATAATTGTCTGATCTGCAGATGATGGTCCATTAAACAAGGTATGTATGAGATCTGCAGATATCATAGGGCCCGTTTCCACTAGTGCGGTGCGAATCGCTGGGATTCCACCGCTGACAAAATCGCATGCGGATGCGATTCCGCATGCGATTTTTGCCGCGATTTCGCATGCGATTTCGCATAGGCAGGCTATCAGCGATTTTAACCATGTCACTGCCTGGCTCAATGTACATTAGTTTTAGTGCGATTTCGCATGCGAAATCGCGGCAAAAAACGCATGTGCGTTTTCCCCTATTAAATACATTGCCTGCGAATCGCCTGCATTCCACACGCAGGCGAATTCTGCAGGCCCTACCGTGCAGAAAAATCCTGCACAGAAAAACGCACCAAAAAACTGACAAGTGGAAACAGTCTCATCCACTTGTATTAGTTATGCGAATCCGCATGCAGACAACGCATGCAGATTCGCTCTAGTGGAAACGGGCCCATAGGCTTTGAATGCATTTTGCAGGAACGGATCTTTTGCAGGAACTGATCTTTTGCAGATACTGATCTGTTGAATGTGTACAACATCTTTGTGTGCAGGATCTTACAAAGATTTTGTATCTGATGGGGAGTTCAGCTCAATAGAATAGACTGTGTAGAGCAGCCGTGCCCAGCCATTTGTGGCCCGCGAAGCCAGTGTCTGTGGCCCGCGCGGTGTCTGCCTGCGGAGGGGGAGAAGATCGGGTGGTATTGCGTAGTATCGGCACTCGGCGGGTCGTGCATTCACCAGCGTGTGCTCATATTCAGCCCCGGGTAGCGCTGGGATAGTCAGAAAGCCTAATTCCTATTGGAGGAAGATTCCTGCAGTAACCAATGAGCGAGGCTTCCTAACTATCCCAGCACTACCCAGGGCTGAATACGAGCACACGCTGGTGAATGCGCGTCCCGCCGAGTGCCATACTACGCAATACCACCCGATCCTTTCCTCCTCCGCAGGACACGGCGGGCAGACACCGGGGCACACGCTGTGAAAGCCTCCTCAGCCCCACACAGAGCTGACAGCCTCCTCAGCCCCACACAGAGCTGACAGCCTCCTCAGCCCCACACAGAGCTGACAGCCTCCTCAGCCCCACACAGAGCTGACAGCCTCCTCAGCCCCACACAGAGCTGACAGCCTCCTCAGCCCCACACAGAGCTGACAGCCTCCTCAGCCGCACACAGAGCTGACAGCCTCCTCAGCCAGCACACTACAGGCCACGTGTGGGTAAATAGGCCTCTGTTCCTCCTCAGCAGGGCTGACAGCCTCCTCGGCCAGCACACTACAGGCCCAGGCCCGGATTTCTACAAAGGCCACGGCATAGGCCGATAAAATCAGATAAGATCAGAAGGGCGGCAGGACTTGGAGAGAGAAGAGGCCATATGTCAAAGTAAATCATCTCCTCTGTTCCCGCAGCGCAGCCATCCAGCGCCCTGCTCTGCACTAATAGCTGAATTCCAGAGTTCCCCAATCCCTGCACCTCTCACTTCCTGATGTGTTATAACAATCAGGATCAATCATAACTGTCACCTGATGATCCAATTATGATTGACATACAGTACAAGTGGATGTGAGAAATACCAGGGATTTACATTACAAAGCAGATAAAACTAAGTTGCGCTGAGTTCTAATGCAGGCATTCACAAACATTTCTGCTAGTTTCTTTGCCTTCTTTTTTACAGCTGTGACACTGACCCCAGCAGTTGTAAATTACACTTTCTTATCTAGCCGTAATTTATTGCTTTTTTTTCTTCCTAGCCAGTGATCTTCTCGTCTCTGCTTAAGTTAACTCTTTCCTGACTCATTTTCTGTCCGTCAGCTCCGACCATCTATGAGAACTGCTGCAGCCTGGAATAAAAATGCTGTATGCTTCCCTTTCATTGCTAAACTGTCACTGTCACCTGAGCTGTTACTACCTCTATGCTAGTGTGTATGGTTTGGCATCCTTCTGCTTTCCTGTAGCATTAGAGCATTCTACCATCTTAGCCATCAGCAAAAGCAGAGAGTTTTGAATCAGGATGATACCATTTATTGACTTAAAAGAAAAAGAGTAATCTTTCTGCTAATAAGCCTTCTTCATACTTTGTTGCTGTATACTGCCAATATGTTATTATTATGTACATTCAGCATTCAAAAGAGATACGTAGATTTTTCAGCAAATATAAATAAATGTCATTCAGATGCCTTAAAGTGGAGCTGAACTCTTGCACAGGACAGAAGGAAAACAGAGAAATGCACCCTGTATGTATTTAGAGAGCCTTTTGAATTCTTCCACATCTGTGTCTAATCACACATTTGATATCTTCCCTGTGTCACCTGACTGCCACAGCATATAAGCTTATTTTAAAGCACAAGATGTTAATATATTTGCTTCCATGAAAGTAGGAATTAGACACACTGTCTATTTATTGCAGGATTTGTATCAGCTGTAACAAAAAGGTTTTTATGTAAAGGTTATGTTGTTGCGTATCTTTTAGAGCAGAGAGGAAGTTCTGAGTTCAGGTCCACACTAATTACAACCAAACATCCAAAGTGGGTCTTGACAGGATGTTTGCTACTTACCTGTTCTCTGTTTTGGATGGGCTTCTCTCCATTGCTCTGCCCTGCCACCTGTTTGTGGCTCCGACTGCAGCCAGTCGCACAGAGGACAAAGAAGCAGCGCATGCTCTGGCCACTCACGCTCCGTCACCTGTTTGTGGCTCTGACTGCAGCCAGTCGCACAGAGGATAAAGAAGCAGCGCATGCTCTGGCCACTTGCGCTCCCTGTAATTTCCTGCTCCTGCCCAGATGTGCACAGCAACCGAGGCCAGTATAGTGTTATGCATTCTTGACAAGTACCGATCATACATCACCGTAATTTCTCAAGTATGCATGCCCAGAACACTATCGGCTGCTGTGCACATTCGGGCAGGAGCGCAAATTTCCATTGTGAGAGGACAGAGCATCCACTGATTCTTTGGTCAATGAGGGGCACAGCAGCACAACTGAAATGAGCCCATTCAAACCAGTGATCGCTAGTCAGATAGTTGGCCAGAATGTTTTTTGGTGGTGGTGGGGGTGGCGGGGGGGGGGGGGGCTCAGTCTGGGCAGGAGGAGGAGGAGGTTACTAGCCAGAGATTGCAGAGGGGAGGAGGAGAGGGGAGTGTGCTGAGAGCTGGAGATGCAGTTGCAGCTTGCCTGTGTGTAATGTGACAAACAGAACATGGCCACACTCATTGTATCACAGGAATAAATAAAACATAAACTGTTGAAGCCGTTTGCAGCTAGATTTGCTGTGTAAACTATCTAAACTTTAGATAAGATATATAGACAAGTTACTTGTTATAGTTAGTTTTTCATCTCGGATCCGCTTTAAAGTGAACCTTAAGTGTCAAAAATAAATTGTTTTACTCACCTGGGGCTTACCTCAGCCCCCTGCAGCTGATCGATGCCCACGATGAGTCGCTCTGATGCTCCGGGTCCCGCTGGCGGCCACTTCCGGTTTCGCCGTCAGGACCCGTCAGGCTGGGGAACGTGGCTGATACTACGCATTCCCAGCCAAAATAGCACCCCTATGCGGCCATATGGCGAAACTGGAAGTGGCCGCCAGCGGGACCCGGAGCATCAGAGCGATTCGTCGTGGGCACCGATCAGCTGCAGGGGGCTGAGGTAAGCCCCAGGTGAGTAAAACTCAATTTATTTTTGACACTTAAGGCAGCCATACACTGGTCGATGTGCCATCAGATCGACCAGCTGACAGATCCCTATCTGATCGAATCTGATCAGATAGGGATCGTATGGCTGCCTTTACTGCAAACAGATTGTGAATCGATTTCAGCCTGAAACCGATCACAATCTGTTCAGCTGCTCCTGCCGCCTGTCCCCCCCCCCGTATACATTACCTGATGCGGGCTCCCGGGCGTCTTCTCTGCATCTTCTCAGCGCTGCACCCGCTCCATCCCGGCGCTTCCTGTGTCACTCCGTGACCAGGAAGTTCAAATAGAGCGCCCTCTATTTGAACTTCCTGGGTCACTGCAGTGACCCAGGAAGCGCCGGGATGGAGCGGGTGCAGCGCTGAGAAGATGCAGAGAAGACGCCCGGGAGCCCGCATCAGGTAATGTATTTTTCATCGGATCGGCCGCCGCTAGCGACGCGCACTTAACCGCGGGCGATCGAGGGTAATTTCCCGCACGGCGCGATCGACGGACCGATCCGATTTCGGGAGGAAATCGGATCGTCGGCGGCGTTTACCGCGAACGATTGGCAGCAGATTCGATCCCAGGATCGAATCTGCTGTCGAAACGGCCGGGAATCGGGCCAGTGTATGGCCACCTTTAAGGTTCACTTTAAGGTGTCTGTATCTTTCTCTGTCCAATTTCACAAGGACTCCTAATGCCTATTACACACCATACAATGTTCTGTTACATTTTCTGTAATGCTGGGAATACACCATACAATTTTCTGTTAGAATGCATAATTAGATTATTTTCTGTAGAGAATGGTCATTATCTCTGGTGCATTGTCTTCTGTTTATCTCCTGCTGAGTAGAACAATGCCTAATTGCTCGTCAGATAGATGGTAAGATAGATAAATTTCCAACATGTTGAACTTTATCTATCTGGCAGGTAAATCTAACAGAAAATTGTATGGTGTATTCCCAGCATTAGATTTACCTGCCAGATAGATAATTTCCAACATGTTGGAAATTACCTATCTAACCATCTATCTGTCTAGCAATTATGCATTGTTCTACTCAGCAGGAGACCACCAGAAGACAATGCACCAGAGATAATGACCAGTCTCTACCAGTACTTTACAGAAAATAATCTAATTACAGAAAATCTTATGCTGGGCATACACTGTGAGTTTTATCTTATCAATCAAGCCGCTGATGGCTCGATTGATAATATTCAACCTGCCCGATACCCCGCTGGATCGATACTGCGCTCAATACCGGCTAGAGAAAAATGGGAAGAAACAAGCGGCTGATTAGCAGCGCTCGCGGGAACGTGCGGGAATCGATCCGCGCGGACGAGCGGTGACGATACTGGCGCAAAAACTCACCGTGTATGTCCAGCATTACAGAAAATCTAAATCTCACAGAAAATTGTATGGTGTTTACTAGGCATAACATCCTAACCACTATCGTTGTATAGGGCTCCCACACCATGCAATTTTCTGTGAGATTTTCTGTAATTAGATTATTTTCTGTGAAGTGCTGGTAGAGACTGGTCATTATCTCTGGTGCATTGTTTTCTGGTTATCTCCTGCTGAGTAGAACAATGCCTAATTGCTAGGCAGATAGATGGTTAGTTAGGCCATGTTCACATTAGCAAACGCGGATGGCCGTGCGTTCGGAACGAAATGCATACGAACGCACGCCATCTGCGTTTCTATGCATTGTGTGGCTTATCCCATTCACTGAAGTGAATGGGTCAGCCGCGCGTTTCTGCAAAAAATGCGTGCAGCATGCGTTCCCGGATCGCACTGGTCCGGAACTCCTGCAGTGTGAACATCAGACAGTGCAGTCTATGCACTGTCTGTCGTGCGTGTCTGCCTCCTGCAGGCGTTCCCGAAATGTGGATGGGAACGCGAGCAGTGTGAACGGGGCCATAGATAATTTGCAACATGTTGGAAATTATCTATGTGGCAGGTAAATCTAACAGAAAATCTTACAGAAAATTGTATGGTGTGTACTAGGCATAAAACAGACTAACCACATCACTGTGGATTCCCATGGTAATCTGCAGGAACACTGATGCCCCATCTCAATGCATGCCTCAGCTTTCAGAATTGAGACCCTTATCAATGCAAAGAGCTGGTGTGCAATGCTCTCTTTATTTTTCAAATGCTGTAGTTGAACTGTTGCGGCAAGCTTGGAGAAACATGGACAGTTTTATGTAAATCTTTGTAACATGTCAGCACTATGTATACATATGGGATCCTTAATAAATGATGTTGCTATAATCCTCAGGATTACCGTATATATATACTCAACACATTATAGCATAGCGTGTACATTGGTAATACCGTGCTGCAAACTCAAATATCACAACAGCTGGTATCCTGAAAACAATGCTTTATGCAAGAGCTGGGTAGCCTGGAGCAGTATAGCACGCTCTGTGTGAAAACAGGAAGTCCTGGGCAGGTGAACTCTGTATTGTATGCATTTCATGGAGTAGCAAACCAAACATATCATAATTAGAATATGCAGGGTTTTTTTTAAGGCTTATTAACATATTGGGATTAGAGGCGAACATCTCCGAATCCCTGGGGCTTTTACTACTTCCGGGTCGCACTGAGTAGTACGCCATGAACGACGTCACGCTCATGCACAGAGAGTGCCCGGCAACAGGACGCGCACCGCCGGGCAGCGCAGGCGTACTACTCCGGGTCAGTGCGACCCGGAAGTAGTGAAAGCCCTAGAGATGTTCGCCAGGCGAACAGTTCGCCACATCTCTAATTGGGATTTTTTTTTCTCATCACTAATTACTAGGCATAAGCAACAATGGCCTCGATTCATAAAAGCAGTGCAATAAAAAAAAATCTGGGAGGGAAAATACCGCATTTGGTATTTTAGACCTTTGTGTGCTAATTCATAAAGATTTTCACAGCTGCCTTTGAAGTTCGGTAAATTACCGCATCCCATTGAGCAGTAGAGCAGAAGTGTGGCGATACCTCTCTTTTGTTACAAGATGTAAGTACGGTTCCCTGCACAGATGACTCACACAGACTTTGGCTCCCTGCACAGATGACTCACACTGCACAGATGACTCACACAGACTTCGGCTCCCTGCTCAGACTTTCGGCTCCCTGCACTTTGCATTGTTAAGACCTCACCAGAGATGTTGGTAACTTGTTAAGACCTCACCAGAGGTGTCGGTAATTATCGTCTGGCTTACCGCTTGTTGAAGGCTTTATGAATTGACATTTGCTGACAATTTACTGATGTGTTGGAGGTAACTACAGCCAAGTCAGTAATTTTCCTCACTGCTCGGTGAATTTCAGTTTTTCATGCGGTAACAGCCTTAATGAATTGACACTTTGCTAAGTGCTCGGGAAAGTCTGCTACTTTCAGCATTACCGCATGCGGTACGGGCCCATTCACACTAGAGCGTTTTGCCATGATTTCGGCAAAATGCTCAAACTATATTGATTTTTAAAAGCGCTAGTGTTATAAAAGTCTATGGGCCCATTCTTACATGGGTGATTTGCGCTAATCGCCGCAAATCGCCCAAAAACGTGAAACGCAAATGCGTTGCCTGCACCATTTTCAGGCGATTTCCGGGCGATCGCGTTTTAGTGCTATAGAAGCACTAAACGCAATCGCGGAAAAATCTCTGCAGTGTTCAGTGATTTTTCCGCGTGAAATCTCGGAATAATCACTCCTGCAAAACGCCAGCAAATATCGCAAGTGTGAATGGGCCCTAATGCTTTATGAATTGAGGCCAATATCTAAACAGCAAAACTCTGACCCATAGAGGGAATTTAGACCTCTTTTCCACTGACTGTTGAGCTGTGTGCTCAGCAAGCAATTACCAGGCAGCAGTGAGCAGTTACCAGGCAGTTGAGAGAGTTTGAGAGGCATTTCACTGCCTATCGACAGTCTGTGGAAAAGAGGCCTAAATGTATCCTATCAAAACCTGTAGCTGCTGGCTGATTGGTCAGCTCCACTGGTAGCTAATTTACTGACTGTTGCAGGCTTTAATAGAGAAGGAAAAAACTGAGCTTAATAGTAGAAATGAGCATTAGTTTTTAATAAGTTTCCAGATGGATAAGTAATTTGGCATGAAGAAGTAATACACATCCAAGCCAAACGCCTTTTGTTGACATTTAGGTAACATTCACAATGGGGCATTGCATCAGACAACCACAACAACAAATAACATTTGTAAAGCGCTTTTCTCCCATAAGACTCAAAGCGCATAAGCATGGCTCAAGACCATCGTGGTACAGAGGAAGAATTTTATAAGTCTGGAAATGCCAGGCTAAACAGGTGGCTTTTCAGTCTGGATTTGAATATCTCCAGGGATGGTGCTGTCTTTACTGGGTGTGGCAGGGAGTTCCAAAGAGTAGGGGCAGCAGCATGACAGACGGCCCTGTCTCCAGATTTTTTGAGGTGCACTCTGGGAGTAATCAAGTTCATAGAACTTGCTGATCTGAGGTTGTGAGAGGTGTGCAGCTTCAGCAAGTCCTTCATGTATCCAGGGCCCAGATTGTGCAGGGATTTGAATGTCAGCAGTCCAATCTTGAAGAGTATTCTCCATTCTACTGGTAGCCAGTGCAGTGAGCGAAGGATCGGTGTAATGTGACAGTGGCAAGGCTGGTTTGTTAGCAATGTGGCAGTAGCATACTGCACTAATTGCAGGCAACGCAGGTCCTCTTTGGGGAGGCCAGCATAAAGGGCATTGCAGTAGTCCAGCTGTGATGTGATGAAGGCGTGATCTAGGGTTGGAAGATCCTCTGGAGGAATCAGATGTTTAATCTTTGCAATGTTCTTCAGATGAAAGTAGGAAGATTTAACTACAGATGAAATTTGGTTTCTGAAACTCAGTTCCACATCGATTAGTATGCCAAGGCTGCGCACAAGGTTGGAGCGGTTTATGTCTGAATTCCCAATCCTGATTGGTGTTGCTTTAGGATAGAGCTGTTTTGATGGCAAGTGCCGGCTTTGTACAAAAAGGACCTAAGTTTTGTCAGCATTCAGTTTCAACCAGTTATCGTTCATCCATGCCTGTAGCTCAGCTAAGCAAGAATTTATTTTTGGAGTAGGGTCTGTTCCACAAGGTTTGAAGGACAGGTATAGCTATGTGTCATCGGCATAGCAGTGGTACATCAGGCCATGTCGTTGGATAAGTGTACCGAGTGGCAACATGTAGATTGCAAACAGCAGAGGGGATAGGATTGATCCTTGTGGCACTCCGAATTGTAGAGCTGCAGGTTTGGACATGATAGGTCCTAGGGATACTCTCTGTGTTCTGTCAGTCAGGAATGATCTGAACCACTGGAGGACTGATTCACTGATGCCACAGTACTCCTCAGTCTGTTAAGCAGGATTTCATGGTCAACTGTATCAGACAATACAATGGCAGGCGGGGGTGCACTCAAGACCTCGCCGCCGAGAACTACAAAATGTGGCAGATGCATGAAGAAGATGGTGGAGCCCATATGGATGGGAGGCCAGAGGAGCTGCACCCCATAGATAAGAAGTGATGCTTACCAAACCAAGCAACCCTACCTTCATGGCACAAAATCACTATCTCCCTTATGGGGTGGTTAGTTTAAAAATGTGTAATTCCAGGTGCACAGTTCCCTATAAGGCTAGTTTCACACTGGGGTATTTCTGCAGGCTACAGGAATACTGTGGCATTGATGGCATAGTTCTCCAGTGGTTCCAATCCTCCTTGAGTGGGAGAACTCAAAAAGTGTCTATGGGGCCCTTCTTGTCCACCTCTGTACCACTTAAATATGGGGTGCTCCTGGACTCAATCCTTTCTCCCCTGCTCTTCACAAGCTACATGTTACCGGTTGGAAAACTAATCCAAAAACACGGCCTGACTTACCACTGCTATGCTGACGACACCCAGCCATATCTTTCCTTCAAGCCTGGTGTGACAGACCCAACTCCAACTATAAATGCTAGCTTAGCTGAGCTACAGCAATGGATGAGTGACAACTGGCTGAGACTAAACGCAGATAAAACTGAAGTCCTTATGATCGGATGGGCAGCACATGACATCAACTTCAGTTGCAGTCTTCACCACTGGGAATAGGAGGTACAGATCTACACAGCTCTAAGCATGTGCGTAGCTTGGGAGTTCTAATTGATGAGGAACCCACATCTCTGCTGTGGTGAAATCATCCTATTTTCACTTGAACATCGCTAAGCACCTCATCCCCCCAGAGGATCTCCCAACCTTAGTTCATGCCTTCATTACATCCCGACTGGACTACTGTAATGCTCTCTACACCGGCCTTCTAAAAAAGGACTTTGTACCACCTACAGCTGATACAGAATACTGCTGCCAGACTGTTAACCAACCAACCATCACTGCCACATAACACCAGTCCTGCACTCCCTTCACTGGCTACCTATAGAACGAAGCATCCTATTCAAAATCGGCCTACCGACATTTAAGTCACTTTATAATCTGGGCCCTGGATACTTGAAATAAATCCTTCAGCTGTGTAGCACTCAATGCAATCTCAGATAGACAGGCTTTTGTCATACCCAGAGTCCACCTGAAAACGTTTGGTCCCAGAGCCTTCTGTCATGCTGCTCCTACAATATGGAACTCCTTACCTTAGCAGATCAGGACAACTCCATCTCTGGACGTGTTTAAATCCAGACTGAAAACCCACTTGTTCAGTTTAGCACTTGCAGAAATAATTTTGTTGTGTTAACACTTCATCCTACTACCAATTACTGAATCTGAGAGAGCCTAAGCACTTTGAATCCTATGGGAGAAATGCGCTATAGAAATGTTATTGTTGTTCATTGTGTTATAACATACACATAAAGGAATCAAAAAAATATTGCAGTGGCATGCAATGTAATGAAAAGGCAACTGATCAATGTACACCTTGATTGACAGACAATTCACTAAGTAGATCTCCTATTAATGATAACGATTCTGAGCTATTTTTTACTGTTATCACCATAGTGATAAATCATTTAGCATTCACTAAGCTATTCACCTCATGCAATCCTTAAAATAAGGATTCTGTCCTTAAGTTAAGGTATGATTCCTAAAGTTATCTAGTGACTCCTTAAATGAACAACTGAATCCTAAACTTAAAGACAGAATGTAAATTCACATAGAGTAATGCAAATAATCACTTGGCCACAGCTGTCATTAAGTGGAGTGTTACTAGAGACTGCAATATAAAGTGGAGGATTCTGAGCTGTCTGCTTTACATGCAGACAGAGCCACACAGAGACACAGCTACAAACTCTCTCTATTCTTCACTGTCTGCCATACACAAGCTACAGGCTGGCTGTAATCATGCTAGTAGTGGAGGCAGGAGGAGGGGTGGAACTACATCCTGCCTGCATATGCTTTTCTCCGCAAACATATTAGTACGCCGCTAGTGAGTTGGGCACCGGGAGAGCCGAATGACAGTTCTCCCTGATGACGCTATACTCCCCGGCGGCGTTAAATACTATTCCCGAAATATATATGCGCCGAAACCACCTGCTTCGTCCTCCCCTCCCTATTGTCAAGATTTCCATATGGCGGAATATCGTTTTTCCCAATAAATTGAACTGTATATGATCGAATACAAATAAGCCTAATTAATTTCCTTCCACTAAGGTGCAGGAGACAAAAACTTTTTAATGTATGGGGATTCTAGTTAACATAGGGACATTGATTATTTAGAAATGTATAGCTTATTTTAATATGGCGATATAATATTGCCAAGTAATGCTGAATTGCACAGTTGTGTCCCTCTAGAAAGATCAGATGATGAGTAACAGGCAGCCAGCTGCTGTGATATTTGCAATAGGTAATCCCATTCACCTTACTTGAACAATGAAAGAGACAAGTCCACTGGTTTTGTTTAAGAATGGACTAGCATTTGTGTACAATTGCTCAACATGGGAGACTGAAAAGATGAACCTCTGAATACAATCTCTAAGGCTTGTAGATTTTAGAAATTAACCATTGTTTTAGACCAAAACAATTGGCAACATAGCAAATAAAGTGTGGACACATACATCCCTAACCTTTGGACAAAGTACAAGTTGGGAAAAACACATCTGAGTGCACGAACGCTCTTATTTAAAATGAATATATATATATAAGGTTATGGCGTTTTATATGCATGCCTTATGAGTAGAAAGGTATCATACAAAGAGTAATACAGATATTTTAGGATTAAGTCTTATATATTAGTTACAATCAATTCAATAATAATATGAAAATGTATATGTATATGTATTAAAATCTAAATTCTTTGAATGAATATATCCAGAATGGTATGGAAGTGCTATATGTTTACCCGTGTTGCATGTTAGACAATAATGTTAATGGTATAAAACTCTGCTAACAAGCACAATATTTTATAGAATGAGAGATCCATGGTGATTTTAAGTATGCCAATGATTTTTGGATCAAATCCAATCTATCTTAAATATGGTAGAAAAGGTCACTGTATAATAAATAATAACCAGTGATTCCATCAAGATCAGCTATCCATAGAGGAATTATAGCATTGATTTATCCACTGTGAGTTATAATTGATAAAACATAATCAAAATGTCTTTAGTTTTCCAAAATATCCCATTAAGAATGTGATTAGTTAGCCAACAGCACCTCTAGAGGGTGAAATCCAGGATTACACTTGGGTTGAAGATTAGTTATAGGAAACTCCCATTGATCACTCCCACTGCCTTGTGATAGGTTGGAAGATTTAATCTCCTGGGCAGGACCATAGGTAGTGAGGGGAATAAGAAGAGAGGGTGCATTCAATGATGGATCAATCATCAGATCACCAGCAGAAGAGGGCTCACAGGGGAATCCATGCCATCTGAATGATCACAAGCGGCCACGCCTAAAGGAATACGCCCCAGAGGCCATCTTGGTAACTCTTAATAACCATTTTAGTTAGTTGGCTTATTACAGCGCAGAATATCTGAACATATGATGTATTGATTGAATTTCATTGTTTGATAGTTTAAATAACCATCCGAAAGGGGGAAGCTTTTCCAAAGTTGCAAATTGGAAACGACTCCCATAGGATCTACCATATATTCATTGATAACTGGCTGTTTAACTCAGTTTTGGATAAAAGCTAGATTTCAAGCTACCTCCTCTAAATATTGATATTTTGCCGCAGCATGTGCAGGCCACACCTAGCAAAGTTTAGAATGACTCAATAAGATATTTCATTCCAAAATTATATATATGTATGTTACCAGCTCGCTCTGTGTAGTAACACAGGCCAGCGGAGGTTAAAGTGTAGACAGAAGTAAAATTCCTGTCATTTATAGTTAATTGCATATCCATTGTGGGGCAACGCCCAGTCGTTATATCCCCTGAGTCATCCTAAATTTGTCATAGTGAATGGTATAGCTGACATCAGCCATTTTATTTTGGATAGCGCATTTTTGATTTTGACTGCGCAATTTTGATTTTTGACTGCGCCATTTTGATTTTAATAGCAGCCATTTTGATTTTGATAGCCACCATCTTGTTTTTAGTAGCTACCATTTTGTTTTCGATCAATTCAGCCATTTTGTCTACTTTGAATACTTCATCCTACTAATTACTGAATCTGAGAGAGCCTAAGCGCTTTGAGTCCTATGGGAGAAAAGCGCTATAGAAATGTTATTGTATTGTATTGTATTGTATTGTCTCTACAAATTCTGTGGTAACATGGCCGGCGGCCATATTTGATGAGTCATAGCTCTGTACTGTATTTGAATTAACAACTAAATGGTTTAAGCCTTTTGTTATTGGTAAATGAGTATGATAACATTTTGATGTTTTACTAAAATTGTATTATCCAGCCCATTGCTCATCATAAGAATAACCTTATGAGTCTTGTGTTAAATCAAAAGTGCAATTTTATATTGTTTTGATATTGTAATATTTATTTTATATTAAATTGATATTTTTACAAGTTGGTCTACGTTTATTTACATGTTTAAACCAGTACTGTAAAACCTCGAAAAACGAACTCATATAGTTAGGCGTGTGTTTGTATTGTTAGCTCCTCCCATTTTTTTAGGAGCTTTATATTTGTGATTTTCTAAATTTTAACGATTTATACAAACATTGACAAAACGCCCGACACTATCTACTGCATGTAAGAATAACTACAAAGGTGATAACTTAAGGACTGGATAAGATAACACTCTCACTGTGAAAGCTTATCACTACATGTTAATAAGGCAAGCTTTTTTAGTGAATTAACACTTAAAATACAGATCAATGTGGGGTAATATGTTTTCACTTGCCATATTATCACTAGGATGATCTTCGTGAAGTTTGGCCATTGTCTGCATCAATGTGTGCAATTCTAGCAACAAACTACACATTGGCCACAATTCACTAAGATCATGCTGGTGATAATCACCACTTACACCCCACTTAATGACAGCTGAGGCCAGGTGATAATCCCTCACACACTTTACAGTTATTATTATTATTTGTTGCATTTATAAAGTGCCACACAGCGCTGGACAATAAATATTTACAACAATATAAGGATGACAGACATAACAAGGTTATACAACCTAGAATAAAGTTATAGGGCTCTTTTCCACTATGAAATGCGATCGCGATTCCGATCGCGTTTCAATTTCCACCATGCGATTGAGCTACTATACTCATTATAGTGCAGCTCAATCGCATACAAAACACGGCAGGACAACGATTGCGCTTTGAACAAAATCGCATCGCACTAATGGAAATTGCTGCTGCAGTTTCCATTAGTTTAATGTACCTCTAGTGGAAAAAGGCCCATACAAGGCAAACAGTACAAGATACATGATCATGCGATTATGGGCTAGTTAGGTAGGCCCAGTAATACAAGTACAAGCTGTCATAGGAAAGGAGCACACAATCCTGTAGATTACACTAGGAAAGGGAGGGCCCTGCCAGAGGTTGCATTCATCTCTGCAAATTAAAATCCTGTCTTTAAATTTAGGCTGGTTTCACACCAGGACGTTGCGTTTTAGGGGACGTCATGGTCGCATAACGTGCCCCAAACGCAACGCCTGGTGCTCTCTAATGTGGACGTCAGAGTGAGCCGCGTTGTGCAGCTCACTCTGGCGTCCGTGATGCCGTGATGCGCACTCTTGGACGCATGCGGCATCACGTGGTCCCGCCCGGCCAATCGCCGCACAGAGCGGCCGCTCCAGGAAGTAAACACTGCACGTCACTGAGTGCAGTGAATATTAATTAGCCATGTGCTTGGCCGCTCTCCGCTCCTCCCCAACATTACAGCGCATGTGCAAGCAGTCTAACGTGGCTCTGCCGCTTATAAAGTACTGCATGCAGTACGTTCGGTTATGGCGCAGCGTTACTGAGTAACGCAACGTGGGCACTGTGAACAGCCCATTGATTTTTCATTGCTGTGCGGTGGGGTGCGTTACAGGCTGCTCTAACGTGCGCCTGTAACGTCCCACTGTGAAACCAGCCTTAGAGTTCTGCTGATAGCTTGAGGATTGAACCCTTAACTTAAGAAATCAATCCTTAACTTAAGGACAGAATCCTGATTTTTAAGGACAGCATGAGGTAAATTGCTTACTGAATACTGAATGCTTTACCACCATGGTGATTACAGTAAAAACAGCTCAGAATCATTATTAAAGGTAGGAGATAAGCTAAGTGAATTGTGCCCAGTGTCTATTACAATGTGTGTGGTCCAGTGTTATGCTGGGTACACACTAGGAGATTTTCAGGCAGATTTACTGTCAGATCGATTATTTCCAACATGTCCGATCTGATTTCCGATCGATTTCCAATAGAAGTGAAATCTGAAATCGATCGGAAGTCAGGTCTGCTTTATTAAACATTTTATTATTTTAATACATTCTCCCCAGTCTTCCTGTATCCATTCTTTGCTGTACTGTCACCAGTAACAGCGTGACCCAGATGTGGTTAGCGGAGCATGTGACACGCAGACACCGCTCTTCCGCTTGTTGCCTGTTAGCGGCAGGCGGACTGCTACGCTCAGAGCCAATGCCACAACAGAGTCTGGTTCCGAATTGCTTTTCTGGATGTCCGTGGAGGAGTCGACAGGCCTGATCCCCGGCTTATTCTCAAAGGGGACGCATGCGTTTATTGGCAGGGCACTCATTGACAGCCACACCGAATCCAGGTGAGACCTGTCCTGGATAGGATTACAGCATCCTGCTAAATGTGACGCTCAGATCACTATTCTGTTTTTCTTTTTACTATGAAACATACAGAGGCTTATACTGTATATGGTTCTGTAGAATATACAGCCATTTGACATCATGTTACACAGTCTTCTTTCTTTTGAAATTTTAAAAAAAATCGCATTAGTGCATAGATCTATTTAGGGTGAAAAGATCTTCCTGAACTTTTTAATCAGGATGAGGCAGGCTAGCAGAGATGTCTCATCCCTCCTCTTCCTGCCCCATTAAAAGGTGGAACTGGGAGGGTGATAGGAGGAAACGGCACAGCAAGCCTGCCTCTTCCCATCAAATTTTTCATGGAGTGAAAAATTCTCTCTCTCTGTGACAGCTTATGTTTTCTTTGTGTTTACTTATTTTCCTTTTAGAATGTCTCTGTGCCTGTTTAGAGTCTTTCTATGTAGCCTCTATACCAGGGGTCCCCAAACGTTTTGGGTCGAGGGCCAGGTCAATATACTTCAGACTGCTGGGGGGCCGGAGTATACATAAAATGATGTATAAGTCTTGGTGGGCCAGACAGTGAAGCATACCCAGGTGACAAGCTGCAGACCAATTGGACAGCAGTGTCACCTGATGTGGAATGTGATTTCTGGCTTCCATGTGGATGGGTGGTGCCAGCACTGCTATTTTATATGCGTACCAACAATATTTAAAGATGTAGCTGACCGCATCTATAAGTAATACATTTTGTGTGTGGAGGGCCAGTAAAAAAGCCTCAGGGGGCCACATTCGGCCCGCGGGCCTTAGTTTGAGGACCACTGCTCTATACCCTTCTGCCAGTGGTGTACATACTTTTGTGAATGATTGTAACAATTCCTGTTAAGTTTGTCTGCTGCATGTTGCAATGTACGATATGTTATCTGTTTATACAAGTGCAATGTTGTATGTCGTGAAGAAGATGGCTAGAGTACAGGCAAGGTTGTACTGTGAATTACATTACTGTGAATGTTATGTGTCACAACATAAAGTAACAACATGAGGTAAAACACAGCTTGAACTGAAAAAAGAGATTCTGGTTGAAAAAAATGTCACTTCCGATCCAATAAACCATTAGATCGAATACTTTATTTTCTCTCTCAGGCTAAGTTCACAGTGGGACGTTAAAGTCGCACGTTAAAACAGCATTTAACGCAGAATAACTCACTGCAATGAAAAATCAATGACCTGTTCACAGTGCACAAGTTGCGTTAATGTCTAATGCTGCACGTTAAGTAAAAGTACTGCATGCAGTGCGTTATACACGTTATTAGCTGCGTTAGACTGTTTGCACATGCTCAGTAATGACTTGGAAGCATACTTTTCATTGCCTGTATTTTTTTACTGTATCTGCTGTATGTGACGGTAATGCTGCGTTGCCACTTTTTGGGCGCGTTGCGTTGTAAGTTTGCGGTGCGACTTTAACGTGGCATCAAAACGCAACGTCCCACTGTGAATCTAGCCTCAATCTTTTTTTCTCAATTTGAATTTTCGGCATATGCGATCATTTTCCCCGGATTTTCAGCCTACTTTGAACGTGCGTGTATGGTACCTCGAAAACAACTATGCGAGATAATCAAACATTTATTTAATCAACAAAAAAAGAAATAAATTGTACCATGTATGGGCACCATAAGACTGTGGAATTCCAGGAAAGTCCTACGTAGGATTATTACTATAGATACAATTATTTATCTCATCAGTTTATTTTTCACTTTAGGTTTGCTTTAACCTGCTGAGCGGTCTGGACGAGCTCAGCTCGTCCAACACCGCCAGAGGCTGCCGCTCAGGCCCTGCTGGGCCGATTTGCACCAAAAAAAAGCAGCACACGCAGCCGGCACTTTGCCAGCCGCGTGTGCTGCCTGATCGCCGCTGCAGCGCGGCGATCCGCCGCGTGCAGCGGCGAAAGAGGGTCCCCCCAGCCGCCCGAGCCCAGCGTAGCCGGAACAAACAGTTCCGGCCAGCGCTAAGGGCTGGATCGGAGTCGGCTGACGTCCATGACGTCACTCCGCTCGTCGCCATGGCGACGAGGGAAGCGAAACACGGAGGGCCGCTCATTGCGGCCTTCCGTGTTATCTCTTGCCGCCAGAGGCGATCGGAAGATCGCCTCCGGAGCGCCCTCTAGTAAGCTTTCATGCAGCCAACTTTCAGTTGGCTGCATGAAATAGTTTTTTTTTTATTTAAAAAAAACCCTCCCGCAGCCACCCTGGCGATTTAATCAGAACGCCAGGGTGGTTAAAGGGGTTCTTTCACGAAAAAAGTAGGCAGTTAAAAAATGTGACAGATGACAGGTTTTGGGCCAGTCCATCTTTTAAGGGGGATTCTCAGGGCTTTCATTGTTTTCAACAGCATTTCCTGAACAACAGTTTAACTGTCAAAATAGCAAGATACCAGCCGGCCTCCCTAATCACTTGCACACTATTATGTCAGTTAGATTTTGCAACTGTTGTTCAGGAAATGCTGTTGAAAACAAAGAAAGCCCTGAGAATCTCCCTTAAAAAGATGGACTGGCCCAAAACCTGTCATCTGTCACATTTTTTAACTGCCTACTTTTTTCGCGAAAGAACTCCTTTAGGGCTTGTTTCCACTGTTGCGACGCGATTTCGGCCGCATTCCGACGCTTGTAAAAACGCATGCGGATGCGTTTCCGCATGCGTTTTTACCCGCGATTTCGCATGGCAGGGTGCCATGCGAAATTAACCATGACACTGCCAGGGCTAAATAAAATTGAAAAAGGTGCGAAATCGCACGCGAAATCGCGGGTAAAAACGCATGTAACAAACGCATGCGTTTTTACTATTAAATACATTAGCGGCGATTCGCACGGATTCCCGACTCAGGTGAAATCGTTGGCTCTTTTGTGCGTTTTTTTCACGCTGAAAAAAACGCACATCACCAACGCAACAGTGGAAACAGGCCCATCCACTTGCATTACATGTGCGGATCTGCATGCGTTGGACGCATGCAGATTCGCGATAGTGGGAACGAGCCCTTAAGGAAACCCAAAGCAAGAGGCATATAGAAGCTGCCATATGGTATTTCCTTTTAAACAATGCATATTGCCTGGCTGTCATACTGATCCTCTGTCTCTAAAACATTTAGCAATAGACCCTGAACAAGCATGCAGCAGATCAGATGTTTCTGGCTGAAGTCTGACTTTATTAACTGCATGCTTGTTTCAGGTGTGTGATTCAGACACTAAAGCAGCCAAATAGACCAGCAGGATAGCAAATAAATAGAAATAAATATTAAAGACTCACTTTAGGTTCCCTTTAAGTGTCTTTTTAGTTAAGTATAATAGAATATTAATATAAGTTAGCATAATAGAATAATAATATAATAATTTCCTCAGGATTCCTAGAAAAAAATAGCATTTTTCTTTCAAAGTAGGCCATTCAAGGCAGCCACCATATTTCTCTCATGACGGCTTTACTTACAAAAACAAATGACTTATTGATTGTAAACGCCTACATGCATCTGTTTAGTATGCATTAGTGAATGTAATTTACCATAGCTGGAGTGACTATCATTGATTAGAAATATTTCTTGCTTTTCAAGAGCACCAGATCTTTCATCTGGCAGCATTAGAGGACAAGTGCACCTTGCCTCACATGACATTGCACTGTGTTCAGTACTTGATGTTCATGGAATGGCTCAGTGACTATACAGCATATAAAGCCACTGCTGGAAGACTGGAGCATTAGGCAATGGCATGGGGATTACTTGAAAATGCTCACAGCTTTTAAAAGTTCAGAACAGGCAGGTTAAGAGATTGTGTCACAAATAATGAGCTGAATCATGTGACAGAACTGCAATTCAGTTGGTGGAGATAGGTGTAACCCTGTAAGATTCAGGAATTTTTTTTCTCATATTCATAAAGCTGTACAGATCTTTGCATACCTTCAGTGTGCTGAAAACAATCAGCCTTAATTAATTTGGGCAATTCTACAGCAGAAGTAGAATGACATGTTTACAATTTCAGCTTGCATGCATATTTACTGCACATTGTATGCAGGTCTAAATTGACCATTTCAATTGCATTTCCTAAAAGTTTTTATTGGCTCAGTTCCTGGCTGCATGCAATCCAGAATTATTAACATCCAAGGGCCCGTTTCCACTTGTGCGGTGGGAATAGCCACAGAAAAAAAATCGAATGCAGCGAATTTCGCATGCAGTTGTATGCGAATTTTCATGCGAATTCGCATACGATTTCGCATGGATGACTATGTATGCGAATTTAACTATGGCAGTGCCTGTGTGCTTTTCCATTGTTTCTATGCAAAATCGTATGCGAATTTGCATAAAAATTCGCATACTAAAACCGCATGCGAATTTCCTATTAAATACATTGTATGCGAATCGCATAGCGGTATGCGAATTCTGATGACTCTGCTGTGCAGATTTTTTCTGCACAGAAAAACACTCAGAAATCCTGACAAGTGGATACAGGCCCATACACTTGTATTGTCTATGCGAATCTGCATGCAGGAAACGCATGCAGATTCGCTGTAGTGGAAACGGGCCCTTACTGATGTTCTGTGAGGAAGTCGTCACACATCTACAGGAATCGCAGATATTTCCCCGCACATGCCTTTTTTTTTTACAGTAGCTATTGATTTCATTGGATCATGCATCACGTCATCCCTGCACCTCACTCCATAGCAACAGAAACAGTTAGCTTGAATGCTAGCAACGGGTCTGTACAGCACTCAGGCCCCCGACTGTTGCCATAGGGATCGAGTACCAATGCCTGCAGGTCGACAGTAATTGGAAGTGTATACGAAGCTTAAAGAAAACCTGTACTGAGAAAAACCTCCTCTGGGGGTACTCACCTGGGGTGGGGGAAGCCTCCAGATCCTATTGAGGCTTCCCCCGTCCTCCTCGGTCCCACGGCACGGCTATAAAGCTCCCCGAACAGCGGGGATGTAAATATTTACCTTCCCCGCTCCAGCGCAGGATCGGCTCTCCGCTCGGGGATAGGCGGAAATAGCCAATCGCTGTTGGGCCACTCTACTGCGCAGGCGCAAGTCTCCTGCACCTGCGCAGTAGAGCGAACCCAACGGAGATCGGCTATTTTCACCTATCTCCATGCGGAAAGCTGCAACAGCGCCTCCGCTACAACCAGGAAAGGTAAATAAATCAGCGCTTGTCAAGGGATGATTCCGGGACACTTCGGGGGAGCCAGCGCTGGACTGCCTGCAGCTACAGAGGAGGGGGAAGCCTCATTGGGACCCTGAGGCTTCCCCCTCCCGAGGTGAGTACCCACCATGGGGCGGAGAGGAGGCAGGGAGAGGCCGCTACATAGCCAGGCACATGGCTACTTGGCATTCACTGCACTTGCAGTGTTTACTCTTTGGAGCGGCCGCTGATTGGCTGGCAGGACCACGTGATGCAGAGAGCTTCGCTCACGTGGTCTCCGCAGCGCCTCAGACAGAGCAGGCGCACCAAGCAGAGCTGCTTGTAACGTGGCTCTTGGTAGCGTCCTGCTCCAACACCACCAGGCGTTGCGTTAGGGGCACGTTATGTGCCCTATAGCGTCCCCTAAACGCAACGTCCTGGTGTGTAAGTAGCCTTAAGGTGACACTGAAATGAAAAAAAATTATGATCTAATGAATTGTATGTGTAGTATGGATAATTAATAGAATAGAAAAGTGTTTCATTTTTATTTTCAGTTATATCGCTTATTTTTATAACATTGCAGAAATAGTATTTTTCTCTTTTTTCCCCCCCCATTATTTACCCTTTAAAATGCATAGAAAATAAGTGAATTACTAAACAAAACATATCACTCACAAAAAACCTAATTTGTCCTGAAAACAAAAACCCCAATATTTAGATCATGTGGGTGTGATAAGTAGTAATAGCGTTATTGGTGAATGAATGGGAGCAGTGCTAATATGTGAAAATTGCTCTCGCCCTGAAGTGGTTAAACTATGATACAGAGCAGGAAAGTTTAAAGGGTCATTATCTCTGCAGTAACATATTAAACAAACAAGAAACAGTGAGGGACTGGTTGAGATAAGTGTTTCAGAAAAGAGTCTCTGACTAAATTAGTCAGAGAGCTTAGGTAAGCTCTTTTGCATAGATAACTGAAGTTTCCTCTTTCTGTACTTGAAACAATATAATACTCATATCTGTGCTACGAATGTTCTATTTCTTTGCTGTACTACATGTACAAATCATATCATAAGTCCAGATTCCCTTTAAAATCCCAATTGTAAAAATGTTCTATGTTCAAGTTTTTCAAAGTTTAAGTGCATTGCTCAGTGCTGCCCTCTGCTGTATCATCTCGTGTAATACCATGGTACACCACATTTTTAAACTATGTGGTCAGTTTCCCAGTTTTTCCTTTTGTTTTATCCTTTCCTTCAGAGTAATGTAAACAAAGCAAGTTTATAATAATAATAATAATGCAAGCACATTCCTAAAATAATATTTTTGTCCATTTAAAATCAAAATGCTTTGATCTCAAACAGACTGAAAACTGATCACTCACTTGTAGCATGGATGTTATTGCTACAATAACGATGGAGAGTTGCGGACCATGACTTTGGACAATATAGACCGCTTTCACACTGAACAATGGATGTGTTTTAACTGATCAGTTGTTCCATAGCAGAGCATTGTGAAAACCTTTCAGTTAAAACTCATAATGAATTGACCCATAGGGAAACATGGACATTGGGCTGCGCATCAATTGTCCGTTCAGTTATAACTGACAGTAACACAGCGCAACTCCCCACTGTGAAAGTAGCCTATACCAAATTGTCAACACATGCTTAGTTTATTTTTTCGAGAGCCCAACTAAACCAAAAATTTAACAAAACAAATACTAACAGTAAGCAGGCAGGGAGGGGAATATAGACAAAGTGGTCGACAAAGCACTCATTCATGGGCCAGGTTTGATCCTCAGTCCATAGCAGATCTCTTTTCCCCCAAAGGTTTAAAGGGTGGGACCACACGCAATGCTTTTCAATAGCTGCACACACATTCGTTCCAAAATTTGCAAATTGTCTACCATGAGTCCGTCCGTGTATGTAGTCGAGTCGAGTCGTTCCCCCCCACACACATAAAATTGGAAAGCACCTATTGCCATAGCTTGTCGGCAAGTGCCAGAGGTCTATAGTGAGTGGAGTTCACATTAGAGATTGCACTCCATGCTCAAAATTGCCCATGGAAAACCTTGGCCATTTTCGGTGATGCAAGTGTGGTCCCAGCTTAATAAAGATCACTGTTGCTGGCTGTAACAGTGATTATTCACACACACAAAAAAAAAGATACAGATTAGCTCAGGGAACACATTCCCTTGCACCAATCATTGCTGCTCTTGGAGCCGCAGGAACACATGTGCACAGGGACCTATGGGAGTGCGTGCTCACACAGGATCATGTGTACATGCGCACACGTGCACAATTGTGTACAGCGGGGGTGATCGTGCACAGCTGCAATGGAGTAGAGGTTGGGAAAGAGGGTGCGACTGTCACTTGCCATGCGTGGAGAATGATCACTGTGACTGGCTGTAACAGTAATCATTCGAGAGGAAAGAAAAAAAAAAAAAAAAAAAGCAGGAGACCCACAGAAGCATGTGCATGCGCAGGATCATGCATACATGCACATGATTGTGCGTACATGTTCACGATCTTGCACAGTGGCAGCAGGTTGAGAAAGGGGGAAAAAAAAAAAAATCAGTAACCCTTTGCACGCTCTCATGCAAATGTTCAAACAAATGCATTCACAGATTAACTCATCCAGGCACCACTGTTATCCCTACATCTAAATTAAAAGCCGGGGTCTTAGTTCACAAAGGAATGTATTATTTTGCTTAGTCACCTATACTGCGCAGAAGTACCCAGGTAAACGTAGGTGTCCTAACTCTGGCACATCGCCTCTATCCAGGGATAACAGTGGTGCCTGGATGAGTGAATCTGTGAAAGCATTTGTTTGAACATTTGCATGAGAGCATGCAAAGGGTTACTGATTTTTGGTATTTTTCTGGCCACACCCCCTTTAGCACCTCCTTTTCGTTAAATTACTTATTTAAATGTCCTAACTAGAGGCGAAGTGCCTGGATTTATGTGCTGTTTTTTTTCTTGTTATGGACCCTTGTGGCCTGGGTTTTAATCTAGTGCACTCCCTCCTTCCCCTGTTTGTGGTTTTGTCAGCATGCACATACAGTAGCTTATGCTGGTGTATGTGCATGGTGCACATGGATACATTACATTAGCTCCTTTTTGCAATTGGTAAGATGCGCCATCTGTCCCAGGAGAGGACGTCAGGATGTGTGCTCCTAATCCCTAGATAGGTTTGATGCAATGAATGTGTTTGCATGTCTGCACTATGCATGTTACAGGGCTAGAGTTAGGACACCTACGTTTACCTGGGTACTTCTGCGCAGTATAGGTGACTAAGCATAAGAATACATTCCTTTGTGAACTAAAACCCCGGCTTTTAACTTAGCTGTAGGGATAACAGTTGTGCCTGGATGAGTGAATCTGTGAATGCATTTGTTTGAACATTTGCATGAGAGCGTGCAAAGGGTTACTGATTTTTGCTATTTTTCTGGCCACACCCCCTTTAGCACCTTCCTTTCGTTAAATTACTTATTTAAATGTCCTAACTAGAGGCAAAGTGCCTGGATTAAGGGCCCATTTCCACTATCGCGAATTCACATAGCCAATACAAGTGAATAGGACTGTTTCCACTTGTCAGGATTTGAGAGTTTTCGTCCGCGTCAAATTCGCATGGCAGAGCCATTAGAATTCGCATACCGCTATGTGGGTGTATGCAAATTTTCATGCGAATTCTCATGGAATCAATTGAAAAGCACACAGGCACTGCCATGGTTAAATTCGCATACAGTGTCATTCATGTGAATTCGCATGAAAATTTACATCCGCATGCAAATTTTTTCCGCAACGATTCGCACCGCACAAGTGGAAATGGGCCCTCGTGTTTTTTTCTGGTTGAGAAAGGGGATGTGAGTGTCAGGACCAATTGCTGTGCCTGGAGAATGATCACTCCCACATACACACATCAGACCATAGTCTTTTGAAAATGAAAGATCACAGACCAATCTTACCACCCTTCATGTAGTATGAGAGCCATACTCTACACAGTCTATTCTATGGAGCTGAACTCCACATCAGAAAAAAATCATTGCAAGATGCTGCACACACAGATGCTGTATAGACACAAAAGATCAGTATCTGCAAAAGATCTGTTCCTGCCAAAGATTTTTGGCACGAACCGATCTTTTGCAGATACTGATCTTTTGTGTCTGTACAGCATCTGAGTGTGCAGCATCTTGCAAAGATTTTTTTCTGATGGGGAGTTCAGCTCCATAGAATAGACTGTGTAGAGTATGGCTCTCATACTACATGAAGGGTGGTAAGATTGGTCTGTGATCTTTCATTTTCCAAAGACTATAGTCTGATGTGTGTATGAGCCTTAAGGCCTGGGACCCACTAGCAGCGCTTATCTAAGCGCTTGTGATCTGAAAAGCTCCTGCTAATATAATGCTATGGGGGCTTTTAAGAAAAAATAAAATCACATCCCTCAAGTGGAATCACACCCATAGCATTACATTAGCAAGAGCTTTTCAAATCACAAGCGCTTACCAAAGACTTAGAAAAGCACTGCTAGTGGGTTTAACCTCCTTGCCGGTTTTCCCGACCTGAGCTCGGGGTAGAAAAAAGCAGCTGCTATCGGTGATCCCGAGCTCAGGTCGGGGTAGGCATTGCAGAGCTGTACCTGCAGTTGTGGAGTCCCGCGCGCGATCTCGCTGCGCAGCGGGACTCCAGCCTCTCTCCCCGGCAGTGTGGGGTCTTTCCCTGGCCGCCGGGATCTCCCATGTCCCCGCTATTCTTCCGGGGACCCGGCAGCCAGTTGGAGCAGCGCAGCCGTGGTGGTGGCAGCAGAGCGGTGGTGGCAGCGTGACGTCATCGGGGGCGGGGCTAACATTGAAAACGAACTTCTCTATATTAGAGAAATATAGAGAAGTTCGTTTATATGTATATTAGCACCATCTTGTGGGCAAAGAGAAAACTGCAGCCCAGGAGCCCAGGAAGGTAATTTTTTTTAATTTTGCTGCAGATCTCCCTGCCAGAATGATTTTTTTCAGGTTTTAGGGTCTGAAAGAGTGAAAAAAAATTGCACCGCTTTTAGACCCTAAAATCTGGAAAGAATCAGACCGCCAAGGAGGTTAAGGCCTTACTGGCACAAGTGTACACGCACCATGGAGTGAGTGTGCGCCATGCACTGCAAACACAGGATGAATATCTACGCCCCTGGGACTTTAGATGAAGTCTCAGGGGGCATAGATATACTGCCTCTGATGGTAGTATAGAGTGTATGGGTGATTTTCAAGATCTTTGGCATCATTTCTACCCCATAGTAAAATACTGCATTTTTTGCCAACTTCCTAAAGCCAAAAATATCGGTTTACCTCAAATATTAGTAATCTTTTCTAAACGCAATGTTATAGGACAATCTAGCAGACTACAGGATGCTTCTCGTTCAAATTTCTATGTGGCCACCCAGACCGCTGGCCAGTCAGTTTGTGTAAGGGTTGCAAGGAAGTTCATGGAAGGTAAAAACCAGTCACAGCTCTCTTTCACAGTGGGTTATGCACACAAGAAAATTATGGCTATAATGTATTCCCCTGACCAACTAATTCAGAAGCTATGGAAGTAGTAGAGAGGGTCAGAGACTATGACAACCCCCCCCCCCCCCCCCTCTGAATTGGTTTTAAACGTGTATGGAGCCTTTTCTATAACATAAGTTTAAAAGGAACTCTATAGTTAGCTTTTTATGTTCTTAATTATGTATCAGTAGACATACAGTATCTGATGCATATCCTGCATTATCTGAATAAAGAAACTTGCCTACAAGCAAACTGAATTAGTGTACAGGTATAGGTATCAGCTTAAGAGGAACTGCAGTGAAAATAATGAAAAAAAAAAGTGCTTAATTTTTACAATAATTTACAAATGATTTAGTCAGTGTTTGCCCATTGTAAAATGTTTCCTCTACCTGATTTACATTCTGCCATTTATCACATGAGGATGATCTTTACTGCTGGCAAGTGATGTCTGTGGAAGGAGATGCTGCTTTTTTTGCCAGTTGGAAACAGCTATTTCCCACAATGCAACAAGACTCTCACAGTGTGATGTCAGTACTAGGTGCTGACATCACACTGTGGGAGGGGATTCACCACAATATCAGCCCCTGATGATCCATTTAAGAATAGGTAAAGATTTCTCGTGGGAAAGTCGATATCGGCTACAGATTGGGATGAAGTTTAATTCTTGGTTACAGTTCCTCTAATATCTGGTGCAGCTTATTACCAGAGCTCTGCAGTATGGAAAAGCCTGCTTCAGACACACAACTGCTCTCTTCAGTGTCAATATAATGAATTCCCTGGCTGTCCTGCAATTTTGTTTTTGCCTTAACCACTTGCCGACCGCGCAAACATAACGCGCGTCGGCAAAGTGGCAGCTGCAGGACCAGCGACGCTCGCCGGCTGCAGGCTAATTAATCAGGAAGCAGCCGCTCGCGCGAGCGGCTGCTTCCTGTCAATTCACGGCGGGGGGCTCCGTGAATAGCCTGCGGGCCGCCGATCGCGGCTCGCAGGCTAAATGTAAACACAAGCGGAAATAATCCGCTTTGTTTACATTGTACGGCGCTGCTGCGCAGCAGCGCCGTAAGGCAGATCGGCGATTCCCGGCCAATCAGCGGCCGGGGATCACCGCCATGTGACAGGGGACAGCCTGTCACTGGCTGCACAGGACGGATAGCGTCCTGTGCAGCCCAGATTGCTAGAGGGGAAAGGTATGAGAGGGAGGGGGGGGGGGGAATTTCGCCACGGAGGGGGGCTTTGAGGTGCCCCCCCCCCCCCGCAACACCCAGGCAAGGCAGGAGCGATCAGACCCCCCCAGCACATCATCCCCCTAGTGGGGAAAAAAGGGGGGGCGATCTGGTCGCTCTGCCTGCACCCTGATCTGTGCTGGGGGCTGCACAGCCCACCCAGCACAGATCAGCTAAAACAGCGCTGGTCCTTAAGGGGGGGTAAAGGGTGGGTCCTCAAGTGGTTAAATAGTGCAGGAGTTACACACCCCGCAACAAGCATGCAGCCACTGATTGACTCCACTGAGGCCCGGTGCACACCAACACCCGCTAGCAGATCCGCAAAATGCTAGCAGATTTTGAAACGCGTTTTTGGTGTAGTAGATTTCATATATTGTTACAGTAAAGCTGTTGCTGAACAGCTTCTGTAACAAAAACGCCTGCAAAATTGCTCTGAACTGCCATTTTTCAGAGCGGTTTGCGTTTTTCCTATACTTCACATTGGAGGCAGAAACGCCTCTGCAATCCAAACAATGCCTCACCCGGGGATTATGCATTTCAGCAAAACGCCTCCCGCTCTGGTGTGACCCACCCCATTGAAATACATTAACCAAGCGTATGCAAAAACGCTTGAAAACCCGCTCAGTGTGCCCCAGCCCTGAGTCAGTAGTTCAGACAATAGCCAGGCAAGGAGCATTTCTCAACTCATCAATGAAACCCTCACCATAGCCTTACCCCTACCTTCCTCTCAAGTGGCAAATAAAACGCCAGACTTGGAATGATTCACATAAGTATTATTTGATGCATAGAAGTTACATAGATCTTTGTAAGCAAGGATAGACACATCGCATATAAACAATCCAGCTAATAAATAAAACATTTCAAACAAATACTATTCATGACAATGTATCAATTATATAACAGTTTAACATACATAAAGGAAAAAAAGAAAAAAAAAAAGGGACTAGAGGGCTCTGGGCACCAAAACAGGTTATACCCCCAACCTCTGACAGACATACATATAAAATACTGGCAAACAATACCCAATTCCTAAGAGAGAAAATAAGCTATGCTGTCAGTTTAGCTTTATATACTCTTAGGATTAATGGCGAACATTACTCGTCTAGGCATACAGGTAATACCCGGATTAAAAGCACCTAATGTACAAATGACCCACCAATACGATCGACCTGAAAATGTGAAAATTTACTCTGTGGGGTCAAGGTAAAATGACAATTTGTTGCAGTACACTGAGGGCACAGGGGGACAGAGGGAGACAGTGGAGGCACGGTGGAGGGAGTACAATGGACAGAGATGACACCGTGTACTGACTTATGTACAAATTCAGGTTAAAAGCGAACCAGTCCCCATCTTGTTCGTTAGACCGGGATTACCAAGTCCTTATCCAGTCCAAATTTTCTCTTAAGAATAACTGCCAGATAGGTGTGTTACAGCCAGTTTCCTCATTGACCTCATTAGTGCAGGTGTAGAAACAGAAAAATGAGGGCTCATGGCTCTGCAACTAATTACTTGTGGGAAGATTGAAACTTAGGGGCTATGTGTACTCCCAACATTATTACCGTTATGTGTGCAAAGTAGTTCAATCTGAACTTTTAGGTGGTCATAGCTAGCTATAAATGGAAAGATGAATTTGTTGAGACAGACTTGCTCTGCTCGGACGTAGGTTTACTGTGGTTTTCCAAAGTAAGCATCATTGTGCATTGAGCGGATTTGGCCTGCTTCCCTTTCGCCTCATCTCTAGATCCCCCAGAATACACCACTTTCCCCAGCACCGCAGAGGTCATCATAGGTTGCTGGTCCGAGACACAGGGCTGCTCTCCCGAAGCTGGTGGAAGAGATGGGAGCATTGCCTGTTCCATTTTACATGAAAAATATCAGGCATTTCTCAGTACTAATGTAATACTCACAAATAACTAACAGCAGGGTGGAGGCTGCTCTAATACATTATACATAATATATCATCTGTGACATTCTATATAATTCAAGATTTCTCATTTAACTTGCCCAGATATCACAACTAATCTTATGGCCTGTTCCATCACAGCCAATAGATGCTACACATCACCCTCCAAAATGCCCAAATCTCTGCACTAAATAGTTCCGTCTCTTTAAGAATACTTCTTGGTTGTTCCAGACTCCTTTTGTTGTAACTTGAGGATTAACTCCAATAAATTCATTTGTAACGATAGTTCCTAAAAGAGGAAACAAAAAACAACAAAAACAAACATGAACAGATACAAGCGTTTTTTTTTTTTTAAGTATCAACTCTAAACTGCATTATTTCCTATTAATCTAGTGTAAATTCTGTATTTAGACGATCTGATCTGATTCCTCATCCAACAATGAGTGTTTTTGCTAAAGCCGCCAGATTCTAGCAACCCTTCCCTCACTACATTGTAACATAACTGGAGGGAAGAATTCAGGTACAAAAGGTGATGCAGTCAGACTGTTCTTCTGCCAGATACACTGCGAAAGTAAAACTACTTTAATGTAGTAATCAATAAGCCTTTGTTAAGTTGCAGCACAAAGCCTTATTGCACACAGTTCTCTGCCCCTTTTTTTGGATTCTGCTCTGTAGTCTTCCCCGGCAACACAGTAGCCTATATAATGAGTTGCTAGGGCTCAGCAACAAAAACGTTGTGATTGGCTGCAAGATGAAACAGAATGAGCTGATCGTCGTAAATTGCTGATGGGAGCAGTGTTAGCAGGTCAGGGTTGAAGATTTAGTCCCACATAATAGTGTTGTCGGGGGTGGTGACAGACATTACTTACCTTTGGGGGGCTGCTCCCTAGCCCCTGTCTTTATGCGCTCCTTCATTCTCTCCAGGGAGAACCACACATTCTCAGTATGAAGTGCCCCGCAGAAGTGAGGCACGTCCCTGCCTGCTGCAATGCATGCTGGGAGATTTAGTCCTTCACTGAGCGTACACCTCCCAGCACATTAAAAGACTAAATCACCCAGCATGCACTTTGGCAGCTCGGAACAACTGACAGCCACTTCAAACTCTGGAGAAGATGGAGGAGCGCATAAAGACAGGAGGACTAGGCAGCAGTTCCTAGTAGGAAAGTAAATGCTTGTCAACCCCCCCCCACAGGCGCACGCGCACACACACACACACTTTTACTAACCTCCCTTAGGGGGAGGTTTGTTTTATACGAGGCACACAGAACCCTGTTTAAAAGGCTCATATACACTTGGATCTTAGGTTGGGGGATTGCTGTACACTCCTTGCATTGATGCCAAAATAATCATAAAAACTATTTTGGGCACCTTTGCAAAGTGTGTACAGGAGTTCACAAGACACATAATTAGCGTTCAGACATCCTGGGAACTAGTGACTACATACTGTTGGGGCTTGTTCACACCTAGGGCGTTTTTGCTTTTTTTTTTAAAGCGCTGGTGATTTTCAAAGTCGCCCTAAAAGCGCTTGTGCAATGATTCCCTATGAGAATGTTCACATCTGAATGTTTAGATTCCTAGCCGCTCACCAAAGCGCTGCCTGTACCATTTTTGGGGCGATTTGCTTCAATGGAAGGTATAGGGAAATCGCAAAGTGCTTGAAAAAACGCTTCGTATAGCGATTTTCCCAGCACTTTCATGAATAAATACAATGGGTTCTATTCACAAAACCATGTGCGGCAATGTTTTTTTAGTCGTAAACTTACCGCCTGCAGAAACATCGAAAAATTTCCACATTCACTAAAAATGTTCCGCATGTTTCCCGCATGCGGGAACCATGCGTAAAAATAAATTTGGGAAACATGCGTAATTACATAGTAAACATGCGGAAACCATGCGGAAAAAAGTTGCATAAAAAAAAAAAAAAAAAAAATTGTCCAAAAAAAATTTAAAAATTAAACTCCACCAAACACAGCACTCAAGGCTCCAGACTACATTTAAGTCAATGGGAAGCAAAATATATCACCAAGTACTAGTAGGTGATAAAAATTTGGTAATTTAGTCAGAAATAAGGCTCCTCTTTTTGTGAATTTTTATTTTTTTTGCGGAAACTACCGACTTTTGCGGACTTTTTTTACGCATGCGGGTAATGAATGCGTAAAATTTTACGCACGCGGTAAATTTCATGCGTAAACATTTGTGAATGTGAAGATGTTTTTTTTTCAGTCTGGAATTTACCGCAAGTGCATTTCCGCATGCCGAAAATCATTGAGAATAGAGCCCATTGTATTTATTCATTTCCAGGTGAAATAGTTAATTTTTCTGACTGACGTCAGGAAGTGAAAAAACAAAAAAATCGCTCTGCAAAAACGCTTAGAAAAGCACTTTGTATTAAAAAATAAAATAAATAAAATCAGCACGTAGGTAAGCGCTGGGAGGCGCTAAAAAGAATCGCTGGCATTTTAAATGTGAACAAGGCCTTATCCCCTGCCACTAGGGATCATCAATGAGAGTGTTCTGAGTTGATGCCGGATTATGCACAATTTTGTTGATTCGTTGTCAAGCTGCATATTTTTGCATACAAAATGTGCATAATCCAGAGACAACTGTTACCTGAGCAGCCTCGTCTCCCAAAGATCCCGCACCACTCGACTTCCAGCGCCTGGTCCCTCCTCCTGTCTCTACCCTTACTGCATTAAATAGCTTGGTGTTTTTCTCCAGGGAGAGAATGGAGGCGGGGCCAGGTGCCAGAAGTTGAGTGATGTGGGGTCTTCAGGATGGCTTCACAGGACAAGGCTGCTCAGGTAACTAAAATCTGTTTTTACTAGGAGGTAAGAGGATGCAATATGTGAGATCATATTGCTGCTTTGAATGCTGTATGTGCAGAAGTGAGAGGGAGTGACATGTGAGATCATATAGCTGCTATTCCTGCCAGATGTGCATAGATAAGAGGGAGCGACATGTGAGATTATATTGCTGCTACAACTGCCAGATTTGCGGGGGTTATGTATTAATGATTTATGTTCGCACTGTATTCTGTATAGTCACCCCTGACGAAGCCCTTAGGGATGAAACATGTTGAGTTGCTTTATATATGTGTATCACTGTACATAATATGAGCACCTGTTAAGTTACAAGCAATGTGCCAATTGACTATATGCACACGATATTAAGATGCGGCATTGGGACAGAACTGCAGCAGTTTGTGATACGCTAAGCAGTCTCATTTATGCATTCCAGCAACATTCCACTCGTCTATGGTGGCATTTAGAGACCTGTGTTCAAGGCATCACTAGTTGCCACATCAAAGGATAGTTACACCTTGCTCTATGTACCTACCAGAGGGCAAGGGGGATAAACAAACACTCCCTGCTTTTGCATATCTTTGAATTGTGCAAACACTACGCCTCCTAGGGCAATCTACTTTTATTCACACTACTTTAGGAATTCTAAATTAAGTTATATTCAAGTACCACATAGGGCTTGTACATCTGGTGGACTCCTTCATTTAAAATTCCAAGCTCCATACAATTAGCATTGAATATGAATGCAAGCTGGAATTATTAGTTTCTTGACCATCTTTACCATTTTCCCCAGGGCTCTTCTGGCGATCTGGAAAAACGTTTGACAGCCATTATGTCAGTAATGTATACAGCAGCCATAGTGATCGGTAGATCAGTGCTGCTGTGTCAGACATATCACCACTTTACATCAAAGCAAAGTAAGGTGACCCTGCCGAACTCCCCTATCAGCAGCTGAGATGCAAAGCGATCTAGCCACCAGAGCACCAGGTGGCAATCATATCTGTACTTCAGAAAGATCAGCACACTCAACGTATGTTATGCAAAACTTCAAGCTCTTTTACTGCAAAGAAGTATTGACACAGTACAATACATGTTGAACCAGGACCAGCAACTTGCAGTAAATAAGTGTCACAGACACACACAGTCGACCAAATTCCAGCTGGCTACCCTGACCAGGGGAAGTAGAGTCCAATGTCCACAGTCCACAGTCCAGAAAAAGTACGTCTCAGATCATGGCGACAGACACTGGCCTAGAGCTGCTTCAGGCATTTGCCCGTCTTCAAGCCAATACATGTGCACTCGAGGAGTCACTTTTTTCTGGACTGTGGACTTTTGGACTCAACACGTATTGTACAGTGTGGATTCTTCTGTGCATTAAAAAGAAGAGTCCATTGTTTCTTTGACAAACTGACTATTATCTGAAGCAGAAGTATTAGTCACTTACCTGAGGATTTGTCGTGACATAGAAACCAGAGACCCCAGCTTTCTCTAACGTACTTTGCTGGTCTATGACTTTTTGGTCTAACTCCAGAACTATTTTTTCATCCATCATTCGTTGTTCCTCTTTAATTCTCTGTTCCAGGGCCTAAAATGGACACTGCAGTTACCGAATGCTAACAGATAAAAGGCAGTAATGTCTCCTCACAGGCTAGAAAAAACACCAATAGATGCAGCTAAATACACCATATTCTTCCAAGGCATTCACATGGATGATTGAAAAAGTTAAATTTCCATTAAGAATTTCCCAGTGGGCTCAAAATATAACAAATGCAAAGACGTTGGTGCCAGTAGAGTGGAAAATATTAGCATTCATACCTCTAGCTCCCTCTGCTGGGTATTTTTAAGAATTGGTAAATTGTGTGATTTACAGGACTGCTGAGCTTCTTTATGTTTCTTGAGTAGATCTTGTTTCAAACCTTTTAAAACAAGACAAATATATAATCATTTGCAAGGAATTCATCTCAAAAATACTAAGGAGAATATGAATTGTGATGTTAGCTTAAGAATAAAATCATCTGCATTATCATTCTATAAACCAACATGCTAATATGCTTAAAGGACAACTGGAGTGAGAGGTATATGGAGGCTGCCATATTTATTTCCTACCAGGCACTACCCAGATGCCTGGCAGCCCTGCTGATCTATTCGGCTGCAGTAGCGTCTGAATAACACCAGAAACAAGCATGCCGCTAATCTTGTTAGATCTGACAATAATGTCAGGAACACATGATCTGTTGCATGCGTGTTCAAGATCTATGGATAAAAGTATTAGCAGGGTTGCGGAGTCGAGGAGTAATTTTGGGTACCTGAAGTCAGAGTCGGTAGTTTCAATAAACTAAGGAGTAGGATAATTTTTGTACCAAATCCATAGCCTTTGTAAAAATTAGACTAAGGAGTCAGAGTAATTTTGGGTACCTGAAGTCAAAGTTGGTGGTTTCATAAACTGTGGAGTCTGAGTCAGATGATTTTTGTACCGACTCCACAGCCCTCAGTATTAAAGGAAGAGAACCAGCAGGATAGCCAGGCAACTGCTATTGCTTAAAAGGAAATAAATATGGCAGCCTACAGGGCCTGGAGCCAGGGGGAGAGGATTGTGGCAGCAGGAGCAGGTATAGTATGTACTGCAGTGCAGTGTAGTTAAGGGCAGTGAAGTGTAGTTCAGCTAACTTAGTGTAGTTTAGTGCAGTGTAGTGTAAGCGTAGTTTAAGTGTAGTGTATTGCTGTATAGCTTAGTTGGTAGGGCAGCAGGTTTTAGTGTAGTGTAATTGGTAAGGGCAACAGGGATTAGTGTAGTGTAGCTGGCCAGTGTACTGTAGATCGAATAGCTTAGAGACAGTTTTAGGGGGTAAAAGGTCCATAAGATGCCCCTGCACTATGGATGCACCTAGGTTTAGTTATTTTTTTCCTGACTTTTGCCTTCTAAACCTAGATGAGTCTTATATGCTGGCACATCTTAATAAAAAAAACAAAAAACAGTATGTTGGGTTACACAAAAAGCAGGTGTTAAAAAGATAATACTATATAGCATCTTGTGATTTAACAATTCTTAAATGTACCTTTCCTTTTTTTTTTTTAATTTACAGCCAGCTATATATTTTAAAACACTTACAGATCACATTTTACTGTACTTCTTTGCAATTGGTGACAGTACACTGATGCTCAGGAACACAGTTAAGTCCTCTAACCAAAGTAATCTGCTACACACAGCAGCTTAGACACAAATGGATACCTGAGAGAAACCACTTATCAGTGTTTCTGAACACTGAAACAAAACACTAAACAAAAAAATATGATCTGTGGGAGTAGTACAAATAATTTCAAACTATGAAACAGAACAGAGCTAATGACCCTTTGAACTCCCTTTCAGTAAAACCTTATTTAAAGCTGTGTCTCACTGTTTCTTTGATGTATAAGTGCTTTAGAAAATAGGACTGTCTACGACCCAAGTTGGGCTGAATAGCTCAGAGAAGCTCTTTTGCATAGATAACTAAAGTTTCTTAAATTCCTGAGCAAGACCATAAAATGGGAAAATGAACTTACAATCGCCGTAAGCATTCTGAGCACGCGCGGTTCATTCTTTCAAAAACCCGTGTGTGCACAGAATGCTTGCAGCGAGACGAGTGCGCAGAAGGGCTGTGCATGCGCACTGGCCAACAACTTTGGCCAAAGTCGCCACTCAAACGGAGCCGCTGGATGCAGAACAGAGGAAGCCTGATGCCGAGGGACTTCACTGAGGGGCTGGAGGAAGCCTCAGGTAAGTTCAATTTCCTGTTTTATGGTCCTGCTCAGGGTCCCTTTAACTCTTTCTGTACTGAAAACAATATGAGACTGTTCTTTGCTACTAATGTTGTATTTCTTAGCTGTAGTACTCATACAAATTAATTATCTCATAAGCTTATTTTGACTATAGATTCCCTTTAATGCAAGCAAAGGTTTGATAAAAGTCAATTTCTCTCACAGGGTGCTTTCTAGTCACCCTGGCATGACAGCAAAATATAAGTTTTATAATTACCTCTGTGTTCTGCATGTAACTTTACTCGCTGATTATAAAGGTTTTTTTCTGTTAGGTGTTGAATCTCCAACAGTCCTTGAACAATTTCAAACACTGTGCCATCAATGAGGGCCAGGGCTAGATCACTGAGGATAGTGTACGACAAGCGCTGGTGACAGGAACTGTAAAACAGAACACAGACACAAGTGTAAGAAAAATTTGCCATGGAACAATTTTTAGACTGAAAAGTGTGCACCTGCTAAACGAGAGAATGTAATATTTTAATTTAATTTTCCTTATCCCAATTATGTATGAAAGTGTTTGCTAGTTATATGTTAAAATTGTTTTACTGCTTTCTTAGGCCTCCTTTCCACAAATTGTTGAGCTGTGTGCTCAGCAAGCAGTTACCAGGCAGACGTAAGCAGTTATCATGCAGAAACAAGCAGTTACCAGGCAGCAGTGAGAAGTTGAGAGTTTGAGAGGCATTTCACTGCCTATCGACAGTTCGTGGAAAGGAGGCCTTACTTCGTATTTCTCATAGCTGCTCAGCTGATCATGTGACTCCTCAGAAATGCATTGAAAAGAAAAAAAGGTGTGTGCTCATAACAGGAATCACCTAACATATACTGGCTGCCAAAATGTCCATTGACAAATTAAATGTACACAGCAAATGCATATTGCATCCGCTTTCCAGAATATGCAGTATCTTAAACCAACCCACTGCTATGCCCTGCAGGAGTTAGCCCACGCAAAACTCTTTGCATCTTTCATTCCCCCAAGAAATGGGGGGCAACATTGAAACTCAAAGCATTCTCAATGTTCAGTAGTGCAGCGACTGCAGTCACCTACGTGTACCAGTATGGCTGCACTAGCACATGGTGGGGAGTGCGGTCACACAAACATATCCAACAAGCTCGTCAGATAAGTTCAGAGGGTCTGCGTGTGGCAACAGTGGGAGCAAGGAGCACAAGGGAAGCCTCTGGACTATCCAGAGGCTTCCCTCTACGTAGGTAAGCGTGTCACTTTTTAAAAAAGGTACACTTTAAGGTAAGTCTGTATTAAACTGATCATGGAGTGAGACTCAGACATAAGGCATAAATAGCGCTTAACCATTCTTCCTTCACTAAGCTGCTCCCACTGGTTATATATCACCAGACCAGTAGCCACTAATCCCTATCACAAATATAACCTGGGAAAACTTTGTGAGAAAGGAAGGGGCAAGTACATGTACAACTCAGTACTGAGGTTAACTCTGCTGTTGCAACAGTGGAGGTCTTGTTTCAAGATCAAGTCCAATGCTCCAGAAGGGTTCACTAAGCAACAACTGTCTGCTGGGTTATCCAATGCAAAGTCACAGCAGTGGAGTGTGCTGTAGTACTTACTTTTCTTACCTGTGCTGCCAGTGAACATCTACTCCCCATGGCTCCTTGCAGCTGTCACTAACTGGTCCCACCACATGATCATGTGCCCATGCCGGGTCAAAAACAGACACAAAATGAGAACATGAGGTGGTCTGGCCAGTGATTGAAAGGCAAACTGTGTGCTCACTGGTAGGGCAGGTAAGATTTTTTTTTTACCACACTGCTCTGCTGTAACAGCAATGAAGATAGTCCACAAGAGGCTTCTGGGGGACTACAAGGGAACTATGGAGGGCATTACAGTAGAATCCCTTCATAGTAAAGGTCAAGGGACCTGGCCAAGTAGTTTACTATATCAGAATTGGTCATACACTGCATTTTCATACAGGCGCATGGTCAGGACCAGGGAACTGAGTTTATAACCAAAGTCTTACTGTAATGAGATTCTACTGTACTGGGAAAGAAGGAGCTCAAACCATAAGTAGTTGGACACAGGTTTTATTAAAACACCTCTCTAGATTGTAAGCTCGCAAGGGCAGGGACCTCCTCCTAGTGTTTGTCATGCTGCTGTAATTTTAACATATGTACATGTACTAACTACACATCAACTATGTATGTATTTGTATTTTTAATTCTATTCAATGTCATCACTGTACAGTGTCTTGTATTTCTTATGTATATTTGTTCCCCATTATTTGTTTGTACTATGTACAGCGCTATGGAAGATGTTGGCGCTATATAAATAAATAATAAATTTTAAAATGTCACTGCACGTGATGTAAGCTGAACGGCGGTGGACCAAAGTTGTTTTTGGAGCATGTTGAAATAGTACTGTCCTGTTGTACACTAGCCTTTCCAAATGCAGCGTGAAGTAGCACACTCTAGTGAACAGCTTTAACCTATTTTGGTTCCTGGACGTAGAAACTACGTCCAGGAACCATGCGCGCTCCCGGTCCGCAGTTCGTTAGCCAGGCAATCAGTGAATCGGGCTATGGTGCCCGATCACTGATTCCTCTCCCCCGCTGAAAAAGCGACAGCTTCTCTCGGATGCTGCGCCTTTTCTGGCTGTTACCACACCCCATGCGTCGCTCTAAGCGTATGTTACGCTTAGAGTGACGTCATGTAAACAAACTCATGGCCGCCATCTTGTGGCCAAAAAGTAATACTACAACTAAAAAAAAATAAAAATTAACACACATTTACATTATAAACATATTGTTTACATCCCACCCTCCCAAAACTACCCAAATAAAATGTTTAATATAAAAAAAAAAAACCATTACAATTAAAAAAAAACATGTAAATATTTACCTAAGGGTCTAAACTTTTTAAAGAGGAACTCCAGTGAAAATAATTTAATATAAAAAGGTGCTTAATTTTTACAATAATTATGTATACATGATTTAGTCAGAGTTTGCTCATTGTAAAATCTTTCCTCTCCCAGATTCACATTCTGACATGTATTACATGGTGACATTGTTACTGTGGGCAGATTATGTAGCTGTTCTGGCTTTAACAGACAGCTATAAACAGCCATTTCCTGTGTGTGTCATTGTTACATTGTGGCAGTTTGCCCAGAGTACCGTACGGTACCAGAGCCTCTTGTGGGAGGGGTTTCAGCACAAAATCAGTCATACAGCGCCCCCTGATGGTCTGTTTGTGAAAATCATTATATTTTTCATGTAAAAGTGGGTATCAGCTACTGATTGGGATAAAGTTCAATTCTTGGTCGGAGTTTCTCTTTAAATATCAATGTAAAGATGATATATTTCTATATTTTTTTTTATTTTAAACTTGTAAATAGTGATAGATGCAAAACGGAAAAAATGCACCTTTATTTCCAAATAAAATATTGTCGCCATACATTGTGATAGGGACATAATTTTAACGGTGTAATAACCGGGACATATGGGCAAATACAATACATGAGTTTTAATTATGGAGGCATGTATTATTTTAAAACTATAATGGCTGAAAACTGAGAAATAATGATTTTTTCCATTTTTTTCTTATTCTTCCTGTTAAAATGCATTTACAGTAAAGTGACTCTTAGCAAAATGTACCCCCCAAAGAAAGCCTAATTGGTGGCGGAAAAAACAAGATATAGATCAGTTCATTGTGATAAGTAGTGATAAAGTTATAGGCTAATTAATGGGAGGTGAACATTTCTCAAGTGAAAACGACGGAACGCGAATGGGTTAATGTTCAAGAAAAAATATTTCCAAAAAAGGACCTTAAATTGACTGATCGATTATCCACTTATAAAAGGTGTGTCTTAATTGATTGAGTGGGAGATCAATGGCTGATACGGGCAGTCAACATGATAATTCCAAGCCGATGCAAGTATAGGCAACTTGGAACGGGACTAAACTAAATACATATATTTGCATAAAGTTAAAATTATTAGCATTTCCTTTGGCAATCTTAAATGTTGTCAGTGGTGCAAAGTGGTCAAACAATTGCTATGTAACTGATTATTTGTCAAATATGGATGCTATTACATACTGAATGGTCACCATAGCATTGTGAAACTCCTGTAAACTTTTAATCCACCATTGGAATTCAGTGAAGCTTATTTGCTGCAACTGTTCATGCTGCATTGAATGCATTCAGGAGGAACACAGGCAAGGCTTAATATTAACTGATGTTTATATGTACACAGACTGAATCTAAGGTGGACACATTCATATAGAATTTGGGTGGCAGCCTATGCAATCCAGAAGCCAACAAAACATTATTTTAAAAACTAGCTTCATTAACAGCACATAGAAAATGTCAGTGTCAGCTATCATTTAAAGTGCCCTGAATACCTGGCTCCTGGGATTTTTCCTAACCTGCCCTCAACCAAGTCACAGCTGTAATCCTAACATGTGTATAGTAAAAGACACAGAGAGGGTTTGGATCAGCACCCATAAAAGGAGAAAAGTGTGTGCCCAAGCTCACAGCATTCCACACCACTAGAGCTGTCACTTCAGAACATCCACTTGAAGCAGGCACCACCTATATAGAGTTGTCTCTTTATTAATCACATCAATTAAAAGCAGCAATACGACAGACCGCTGTTTCGAGCTATGATGCTCTTTGTCAAGTTGTCAAATCTGCAATACCTTTGACAACTTGACAAAGAGCATGATGGCTCGAAACAGCGGTCTGTCGTTGTATTGCTGCTCTTAATTGATGTGATTAATAAAGAGACGACTATCTATATAGGTGGTGCCTGCTTCAAGTGGATGTTCTAACATTTGTATAGTGGTTTTTTTCCTGTTGGACGCAAAGCGCAGTGCCACTGGGACGCACTCAAGGGGCCACCCTGCAATGTTAGGCAGTTTTGCCCAAGGACTTCTTACTGAATAGGTACTGACCCTAGCCAGGATTGGTCTCCCATGTCATGTGATCTGCAATGCAACTATAGGCCCTTTTCTACTGCACAGCTGAATCGCAAATCGCTAGTGATTTTGAAATCGCTATGGTTGCTACTTTATCAAAGAAATCATGAGAAGTTTTTTTCACTATAGTGATTTGATTTGTAAATTGCAATCGCTTTCTGGAGCGATTTTAACCACTTCTCTACCACAGGGTTTTTCACCTAAAAACCACAGCAATTTTCACATTTAAGGGAGGCAAGGGTTAATGGGCTTAATGGGGGTATAATATATTTTTAAAAAAAACCTCACTGATGCTGATCAGTCACTAATGCTGTGTTAGTTATCTGAGATCCTCTCACGAGTGATCTCAGTAACAGCATAGAGACTGATGCAATGTTTACACACATTCTGCATGAATGAGCACCGTCATTGGCTTTGTGAACACATGTTCACATCAGCCAATCACGGACCAGCGGGTGCCCGACGCGTATGCACATCCGCGTGCACGCGGACGCAAACGCGCACACGATCAGCAGCAAAATAAACAGGAGTTGCCTATCTACGTCCCGGTGAAGTTTAAAGGGGCGTAGATAAGCGTGGCAGAGGTTGTTCAGTGGTTAAGAGAGATAATACAATGCAAATGAAAAATCTCAATTGCATAAAAAAATTAATGAAAGATCACAATCGCTGGTGTTTGTGATCGCTAGTGGAAAAGGGCCCTATAAGTGACTTCTGTAGCCATGCACTCTCCTATAGAAACAAGAAGGGGATTCAATAAGTGGTTGTAACACAAAGTTATAATAATTGCCCGGGTAAAACAAAATATATGCCATTTTAGCTGAGGAATGACTATGAACTCTCTTTGAACTACTACCACATTGTTCTCAACCTCAACAGGAATAACTTTTGCTCATTGGAGACTGATAGTACAGCACAGACAATGCTCGCTGCAGCAGCCATTTCACCCTCTATTACATAATGCAACATACAGAGGGGAGGCACTGCGTAAGACTGAATTGCTATAACGATGGAGAGAGATGCAAAGCTGCCACAGCGACACAGGCTAGCTGGCGCCGCTGGAGCCGCAGGAGGATCTCCGGATACTACCTGGGTAGATCCTTCACCAGACTCTGCAGCTCGGACAGCAGGTAGTAGTGCCGCTCCTGCTGCAGCGTTAGATCGCTCGGCTCTCCGTACATCCCCAAGTAAGCAGCCATGTTTAGCGCACTCTGTCACATGACACACAAGGACGCATAGAGTGACGCGCTTCCGCCTGACATATGCCCCTGGTCGAGAACGAACGCACGTCACGTAATGACTAACAAAAGGAGGCGCTCCTGTGCAATCAGACATAACATTCTGATTGGCATGCAAAATAGCACACTTGAATTGAGAGGGACATGGAGGCTGCCATAACAATGCGGATTGCCTGGCTGCCCTGCTGCTCCTCAGCTCCCTGTGGTCTATATTCCATAGACGCTGAAAAAACATGCTGATCAGATGATTCTGACTGGATTAGCCACATGCTTGTTTCAGGTGTGCGATTCAGACTGTACTGCAGCCAAAGATATCAGCAGTAATCAGACACATGCATTTCCTGCTTAAGTTCAATTGTCTAGCTCAAAGCTACTTAAACTTTGCTTTAATTATCTTACCTAAAAGCCCCCCCGGATCCTCTTCCAGGTTGCCAAACTTTACTGCACAGGCGCTGCCTGGACTGAGCACATCCTACAGCGCACTCTGCATGCCCATGATGTCACAGTTACTTCATGCGCAATGTGCTCCTAGCCACTGGTGCACGTTGTAGGATGTGCGCAGCCAGCACCTGCGCAGTAAAGTTTGACTTCGGCGACCTGGAAGAGGATCCTGGGGGGCTTTTAGGTAACAATGGGGGAGGGGGGGGGGAGAGGAGAAGGGGGAGCAGTGAGCATCAGTACAGGTGGCAGTATATGCCTGTTTCCCCCGTTTGTTTAGCTTTATTTAGATCTGGTATCCTTTAAAGCAAACCTGTGAGGTTGGCTATTATCAGATGTAGATACTTAAAACAGTGGACTCCCTGCACATCCACACTTGCACCATCCTGCTCGGGCTTTGGAGAAAATAGCCGGCCCCAATCTGAATGATGCTACTAGCGTGGTTGTGTGGATCCAATATCGGCCCAGCTTTTTCCAATGAAAGCTAAGCTGGACGATGCTAGTGCGTGTGTGCGAGCCGTTGACAAGTTCTTTTTGGGGGTCCCAGTGCTGGAATGGGGCTGCTAAGGAGCATGAGGGAAGCCTTTTTAAGATCTACAGGTTTTCCCCTTCTGAGGTAAGTACCCCTAGGGGCAATTTTTTTTAATGCTACAAGTATGCCTTAATCACTTCACCAATGAAGGATTTTGTCCCTTATGGACCAGTGCAATTTTCACATTTTAGCACTCCTCCCTTTCATTCGTCAATAACTTAATCACTACTTATCACAACAACATGATCTATATCTTCTTTTTTTTTCACCACCGATTAGGCTTTCTATGGGTGGTACATTTTATATTTTATTCTAAATGCATTTTATGGGGAATAATAAGAAAAAAAATGGCAAAAATTCATTATTTTTCAGATTTCGGCCATTATAGTTTTAAAATAAAATTTGTTGCTGTGGATAAAACCCACGCATTTTATTTGCCCATTTGTCCCGGCTATTACAATATTTAAAATATGTCTCTAGTACAATGTATGGCGACAATATTTTATTTGGAGATAAAAGTGTATTCTACTCTAGGTTTATACTCATTTTGAAAATCTAATAGAAATTATAATATATCAAAAAATAAATAAATTTGTATTTTTCACATTTTGTGTTCGTCACTAATACAAGCCCTTACTTGCAAAAATAACAGTAAAATACCCTCATGACATACATATTAAAAAGTTTAGGCCCTAATGCATTTTTTTAAATGTCACTTTTTATTTTTTATACAAGTGTTTTATTTTAGTTACTATGGGAGGGGAGGTAAGGGGTTAATTTATGGGATATTTTATGTATTTTTATTAAATGTAATGTATTTAGGGTGTATTTTTATTATTTTGCCACTAGATATACCCCCACTTTATCTTCCTGTGCGTGCTGTTACCACGCTAACAGGAAGTAATATGTGTATGATTTTTACTTTCAGTTTGTCAATGACCACGGCATCTTATTGATGCCAATGATCATTGCTCACAGGAAATTAGATCAGAGAATGTAAACTGTGTTCCCATTCACTGATCCATCTGTTAACGGGTGGTTAGTACTTTTCCCTGGAACGGGAACAGTACTCCTGCGGGGCGTAGCTATACTGCCGTCAGAGCGGTATGTGGTTAAAACACCCCTCAAGTGAGAGAGAGATGGAGGCTGCCATATTTATTTCCTTTTAAACAATACAAGTTGCCTGGTTGTCCTGCTTATCCTCTGAACAAGCATAGACCCTAAACAAGCATGCAGATCAGATGTTTCGGACTGAAGTTTGACTGGATTTGCTGCATACGTGTTTCAAGTATGTGATTCAGATACTACTGATGCCAGAAACATCAACAGGATGCCAAGCAACTGGTATTATTTAAAAAAGAATAAACATGGCAGCCTCCATATGCCTCTCACTTCATGTTCCCTTTAAAGCAATCCTGTGACTTTGCAAAAGGGAGAACTTTGATACTTATGGCTGGGACAAGGTTTACCAGCGTCATAGGTGGAGATTAATGGACTTATTGTACAGGTGGCATTCTATTAGGGTACCATTAAGCAGTGTTATCTCTTCATCAGGCTCTTGCAATAAAAAAATCTATTCAGGCCATGCAGAAATGGAATTTGGTAAAATCAAACTAATTGCAGTGGGGCAATTGTCCTCACCAGGTGTTACAGATGAAGCAGGTGGTTTTGGCGCACAGGGTTCAGTTCCGAACTCCGAAACTAGGCGCCTCCGTAGCAGTAATGTTATACTGTGCGGGGCGAATAAGGGTAATTCAGGGTTCAAGCGATCACCGGCCCCCAAATTACATCTTCCTCTTGAGTTGCGACGGAGGGGGAATAGTATGTTATGCTGCCGGGGATTTGATTGGCAGCGAACGCATACGTAAGCCTCACAGACACCATCCTCTTGGCTGTGGGAAAAAAATTGCCTGAATATCATTGACTGCTTCAAGCAATCTTTGCATTATGTGTGCCTGACTACTTCAAGCCATCTTTGCATTGTATTCGACTTTCCTGAAGAGCTACCGTGCCTGACTATTGATTTATTTATGCAAGAAGACACAATATATGTGATTCTTATAAAGATCAATTGATGATTCAAAAGTATGGAGAAAACTAATTTTTGCACTTTTTGGATGATAAAGTTAAAAACGCTTTGTTGGACTACAGTTTTTGTGGGGTCTACTAAGTTTTGCTGTTTTTCTAATGAAAATAAGTGTATCGTTGGGCTGTGGTGGATGACCCTATAAGGATATGAATCATTTTTGCTAAAAAAAAATTATTCCTCCCAAATATTAATACCATTAATATACTGTATATAGTCAGAGAGCAACCCACAAGTCTTTTTTTTACAGGCCATTCCATCAAATTTGGGGAAAATAAAATGTATCCATGTGAAATATATTTAATTTGCGGTATAAGTGGTGACATTCCACTTGTACTAGCCCTCACTGACAGACCTTCAAAACTTAGTCCAATCTTTGGTGAAGTTCAAGTCTACATCACCAGTGGCAACAGGTACTCTAGTTGGAGATTTTAAGACATACAGGTGAAACAAAAAATTAGAATATATTGCAAAAATCAATTTTCATAATTCAACTCAAAAGGTGAAACTAATACAGGTAGTCCTCGGTTAACGAACAAGATAGGGACTGCCCGCTCGTTCTTAACCTGAATCTGTCCTTAAGTCGGGACAGCCACTTTTGCCCCCGTTTAAAATGCAGAGTTTTGCAGCGGAAGGTAAATAGAGGCCATCTCACCTGATCCTCGGCGGTAGAAGGTCCCCTCGTGGTGCCCGGAAGCTGCGCAGCCCGTCCTCTCGCTCCGTCCACTGTTGCCCGGCGGCTTCTGGCTTCACATGCGGCGCATAATTACGCAATCAGGAAGAGCCCCCTATTGCGTCATTATGTGCCGCATGTGAAGCCAGAAGCCGCCGGGCAACAGTGGACGGAGCGAGAGGACGGGCTGGGCAGCTTCCGGGCACCACGAGGGGACCTTCTACCGCCGAGGATCAGGTGAGATGGCCTCTATTTACCTTCCGCTGCAAAACTCTGCATTTTAAGCGGGGCAGAACAGGTAGTCCCCAGCGGGCGTGACGTCATGCGATGGGGCGGAGCTATGGTCACGGCGTTCGTATTGGCAGGTCGTTCGTAAGTCGGGCGTTCGTAACCCGGGGACTACCTGTATTTGAAATAGATTCATTACATGCAAAGCGAGATATTTCAAGCCTTTATTTGTTATATTTTTGATGATTATGGCTTACACCTTATGAAAACTGCACTTGTTTGCCTGTCAGTGGGGGACATTTATCAAGAGTGTCTGAGACAAAATATTGGTAGGTTTTTAGAAATCCGTGCAGATTTGTCTCAGGCATCTTAAGAAATCATTAGATAGTGCATATTTCTTTTAAAATAGGAGGAGCTAGGAAGGTCTCTCAGACAGTGTAGTGTGTGAGGGAAATTACTGTTGCTAAGGTAACCAATGCATCTGCTGTATTGATAGCAGCAGGCTCTGAGGAGGAATTCAGCAGGGTGAGGAGCGCCACACAAATCATGTCTAGCCTGCACTCTGCAATCATGTCTAGCCTGCAGTTCTACATCTGTAGAACTGCTATCAAGCGCTTCTTAATCTGCGCCAGTTTAGGGATGGATTTGCACTTTTCTTAATTGTAGTGCAGCTCTAGAAATTCATGCTAAATTTGTGCAAATACCTAGGATTTAAGAAGGTTCTTATTATCATGCAGAACTTTTCTCCCTGCTGGTTAGAACAGCTGGTAAGAAAAAACTGTCGGTAATGCATTGATAAATCTCCCCCAGTGACTGTTACATTTTAGTCAACTAGGGTGCAAGTTAAATCTACATTGTAAAGAAAGATTCAGCTGTAACGGGGAGAGATCTTTTGGCTGCATTAAATGTACAATTAGTGGATGGTCTTGTCACAATAGCTTCATATTATCATATACAACCAGTCTCTAGTGGCTCATTACATACGGAGAATACATTGGGCTGTGCAAAGAACTTTGTACATAAAATTAATGTGAGCCTGGATGTCCGACCAGTGTGTGCTGGAGCCAAAAAACCTACTAGAGCAAGATGTGATTGAGAAAATTGATACATCAGAATTGGTTTCCCCTGTTGTGGTTACCATAAAGACAGGAGGTATTAGACTGTATGTTAACCTCTGTGAACCACATAAATAGAAGTTAATAGTTACGGTACTCCTTTCCGCATGTTGAAAAAAAAAATTCAGACCTCAGAGGAGCTAACTTCTTTTCTACTTTGAATCTTTAGTCAAGTGCTGCTGGATGAGGAAAATAGAGATCTCACTGCATTTATTACACATGAAGGTTTGTTCTGCTTCACACATGTACCCTGTACCTGACTTCAGTTTGGACACACCCGCTAAATAAACTATTCATTACCTGTTCAACTTTTTAGTTCTGAAAACTTTATTTACCCTTAACAATACATTAATTTCTGACTATTCTGCGTAAACATAGAAGTTTCTACAGTCAGACCGGACTATCTGGCCGGTTCTGCAATTAATTAATTAGCGTATGTTACTTTTCCATACTAGGGCACTGCAGTTTTTCACTGTCTCAGTCTTCAGATACTCTCAGCTAGTCCTTTTTAATTTCCCTGAAATGAAACAGCTGCACTAATTACGGAGCCAAGAACATTAATTAAATCACCTGAACAAGGCTATAGAAATCTTGAAAAAATTACCTGTGGGAGTACTTGAAAGAAACCTGAAGTTATAATAGGAATAAGGAAGCTGCCCTTTCTTAAATTAATTCCTAGTCTCCTGGCTGTCATCCTGATCTTTGGTTTCTACCTGCAGTCAGAATCAGATAGAATGTTGCTAGTGGAATTCTGGCCCAAATATTTACTCATAAAATTAAGGGCCCATTCACACTTAGAAACCGAAAGCGATTTTTGCCGGCGTTTTGCAGGAGTGATTTTTCCACGACTTCACGTGGAAAAATCACTGGACAGTGCAGCGATTTCTCCGCAATCGAGTTTAGCGCTTCTATAGCACTAAAACGCAATCGCCGGGAAATCGCCTGAAAATGGTGTAGGTTATGCGTTTCGCGATTTTGGGCAATTAGCGCAAATCGCCCAAGTAAGAATGGGCCCATAGACTTTTATTACACTAGCGCTTTCAAAAGCGCTAGCGTTTGAGCGTTTTGCCGAAATCGCCGGTAAAACGCTCAAGTGTCATTGGGCCCTCATTCCGCAAGCTCCACATTCTCTCTTTAAGGTTCCCATAAAGTTTAACTCAAGGCAGAAAACTAAATAAACAGGTGAGATATAGGATTTTTTAAAGCGTCTCTATAGCCGAGACATGCAGCCAAGGCAGATTGGCACCTAATTGATGAATTTACCGTTCTCTGATTGGATGAAAGCGTAATCCTGCTGTCAGCTTTAATACTGCTTAAATGGATAGAAGGAAGCAGATTACATGAAATGAAAACTCCAGGGTGTGTTCTAGAGTTGCTACCCAGTTGTACTGGTGATTGCAGTAAATCTTGAATACTGTGTGTTCCTTGCTTTTACATATCTGCTTTCAAAAATACTAAGACAACATTTCTGCATTCTGAAAATTGCATTGTGGAGTGAGATTAAAATCATTTTCACAAATTATTCCTTTGCACATCGGAGCATGGTAACAGCAGTAAGCGGCTTTATGTTGGCATAATCTGTCCATCAACTGTTATAGATTACTGGTACTTTTTTATCCTTGTAGCTGTACATGAGGATGAGTGTTGCCGATGGCAGGCCACAGCAACGAGAGTTAACTTACCCTGGTTGTCGCCTTTGCTTGCAGCACTCTATACCCTCTTCATCCTCTCAATACTTCCTTCTGGCTGTGAAGGAGTAAGTATCGGGAAGATGGAGTGTAGCACGCAGTGGTGGCAGCCAGGGTAAGTTAAAGAGACTCTGTAACAAAATTTTCAGCCTTATTTCTTCTATCATATAAGTTCCTATACCTGTTTTAATGTGGTCTGGCTTACTGCAGCCTTTTCTAGTTGCACTGTCTCTGTAATATATCTAATCTTCTTTTCTTTGTCGAGCCTTGTCAGCCCAGAGAGGAATGTGCTGTGATAGGGAGAAGTTATGCACATCTCCCACACGCTCCCTGCAGGCTCTGTGTGTGTGCTTTGTTTATTAGTCATAGCCAGCATCTTTGCTCACAGCCAGCGTGTCTGTGACCTTGTGAACAGCTGTTAGTGCAGAAAGATCAGATCAAAGCCCGTACAAGCAGCCAAGGCAACAAGTGGGAGAAATATTACAGCAGTGAAGTCACGTTTGAGAGGAGCCTCTGCAAACAGGCACCTGCTCTGATGATGTATTTCCTGTTTGGCGGCCATCTTAATTGTGTATAAAAACAATGAATAAAACAGTGATTTTTATCACCAAGAAAGCAGCGAGGAGCAGCGAAAATGTCACAGAGGGGGCTAGGAGAAGACTAAAAACAGGCTGGTACTTTTATTTTTGTAAGATTTTCACAGTACAGATTCTCTTTAACTGCGTAATGCATGGTGCTTGAGCTAATGGAAATCTATGGGCGGTGCAGTAAGTGTAAACGACGGAGCACAGTGCGACACAGCGCCCATGCGTGGACCAACAGGAATCCCATTGAATTACTTCCTGCCCATCACTAGCGGTGGGGGGCAATGGCGCAGGGTCATATGAAAGCGGAATGAAACCCAGCATTTCTACTTTGCTCTAATAGATTATTTACAGCATATTATATACAACCAGCATTTTTTTTTTTACTAGAACTGCATTCAAAGGATTAACACAGGCTTTAGAAGCTTCCCTGCCAGCAGAGCTGGCCGCTTCTGAACTTTAAATAATGCTATCTTGTGTTTAAATGTATCAAGTGATAAATGTAAACAAAGCCTTCTCTCACACTGCCTGGTCCCCTGAACAAAGTCAGACAAGCATAAATGCTTTCTGATGCTTTATGATTAAGTTAGAGGATGAATAAAGCAGTTAGAAATAAAATGCAAAGTCAGCTCTCAGAGTAAAATAAGTGTACTTTAGGAACATATAATTCCTAAATGAATGATAATACTTATGCACAAAAGCAAATATGCTAACCGTATGGCATATTAAAAGTAGGAACACATGTTTTTATTGAATATTATGCCAGGGTTTTATACCGCTTGAAGGATGATTTGTGCAGTGCAATGATTGTGCGATAGCTTCCCCTGCTGCACGATCACCGCACCGGTACAGTGTAAAACTGGCCTCAATGTTTTCGTTGGACTTTCTTCTGATCATGTGACCTCAGGTATAGCAGTCGGCAAGTATTCCTCCCAGCAGAGTCTGCTATCATGCTATCAGGTGTAAGATGACTTATAATTGTACTCAACCAAGAATAAAACACATGAGCCAGAGAAAAGCTTCCAAAATCATTTTTTTCCTTGCCTTTCTTGGCTGTTTATACAACTTTTACTCTCTACTTTCTGAAAGTCTAATAGTATTTCTGACAGTTTAATGGTGTTTTGGGCCCTCTGGGGCTCCTTTCTAAAGTTCAAGAGAGCATCCTCTATTCTTACACAGTGATGGCACGCTTTTTAATGTGTGTTTCTTTAGCTTGTGGGCTTTTTGAGGATTCTTTGATTGCAACATACCTAACGTCAAACTGAATCAGTCTCTTTCTGCAAATTCAAAGCATGTCTGAGTACTGAAATGCAGTTGTTTGACCCTACTTTATACTACAGTGGTGCTCTAACCAGTGTATAAAAGTAAGAATTGACACACATCGGTAGCTGAATATGCTCTTTTTAAAGGGAACCTAAACTGACAGGGATATGGAGAAGCTCCTGGATCCTAATGAGGCTACCCCCGTCCTCTTCACTCTCGGGGGATCCAGCCCTGGCAGCCCCCGAAAAATCAGCCGACACGCTTGTCGGCTGTGGCGCAGGAGTGGCTGCAATATTTACCTACCTAGCTCCTGTGCCGGAGCAGTAGCTGCTTTCCAGTGTACTCGGAAATAGCTGAGCCTGATCAGGTCTGCTGTACTATCTCCACTGGAGCCCATTGGAAAGCCGCTACTGCACCTGTGCAGGAGCGCGGAAGGTAACTATTTACATGGCCGCTTGTGGGCTGCCAGCGCTGGATCCCGGAGGGGGAAGAGGATGGGGAAGCCTCATTAGGGTCCCGAGGTTTTCCCCTTGAAATTCAGAGATCATTCTCCGTATTGCAAGTGCCCACTGCATTTCCTCTCCCATCAGCACAGTTCCATTGTTGCTATGCAGTTTCATGAATGTGTTAGAACTAGCAAACACAAATAAAACGCCTTATCCCCTTTGGATTTAACTTACTTTATATCACTGACATAAAATATGAATGTCTTTATAACCAGGTTCTTACAGCGAGTTCAAGCCAGCTCATGGGGCAGACTGTGCTGAACAGTCCTTCCTGCTGGTCTTGTCTTCTGTTTCCCACATCTGCAGCCTAATTAAGGCCAGCATAACTCTGAAGAATGTCACACATTTCTGTACAGTGTTTTATGAATTCTTGCCATACTACAAAATGAGGGATGATACAGTCCAGCAGAGTCTCAACACAGAATGATAGTTTAGCTTTGGACTACGAGTTGTCAGAATCTAATTTTGTTACATGACAAAGAGCAGCAGTTCAGACACAGACTGATAACATTTTAGCATGAGCTGGCAAAGATCAGTAGACATTCAGTGAAGACTGGCATTGTTACCTTAAGGTACATACATAGATGTGATAACCGTCAGCCAAAACAGACCATAACAACCATTCCAGCAGATGATCCTTATGTGTGTATAGCGGCCGCCAATTGTTCCTGCTCAGGGGTTGTTAAGTATCTGTTCTGCAAGATATGTAACGACCCCCAAAGCCCACAAGCAGGACTGATTGCAATGCCCCCACCTTTAGGAATTTGCTCCATCATGCGCTGATTGTCGGCCCTCCGCCTACCTCCATAACAACAGAATGCATCGTTAGCATGAAGCATAGCAATGTGCCTGTATAGCATCGATCCCTGAATTGTTTGGATCATTTCCAGACCCCGGACGGGCGACAATACCACATGTTTTTACTTAGCTTTGTTGCTAAAAAGTATGTCAGTCATTCTCCAAGCAATATGTTCCCAGTTGTTTTCAATTTAATTTACTGTACATGATGCTATCTCTATACTATAACAATACACTATAAAGTCTATAATGTGTTAAAGACTAGGGATGTTAAGAGATGCAAATTATTCTGAGTTTGTTGCAGGATCAGGGCCGTTTCTTGGGCACTGCGGGCAGGGCGACCGCACTGGGCGCGGACCAGCCAGTAGATGAAGGTGGGCGCAGGCAGAAGGACATTACCGCTAGGGAGCTGGTGACGCGAGGTGCAGCCAAATGGAAGAAGAAAGAAGATTACCAGCGCGATCACCTTCCTTGACTCCTCCTAGGCTGCCTGTGTCAGACTTCAAGTCATCATCATGTCACCACCATGTGATGACACCTGATGTCTTGTAGCTTTACTGCAGGCTGTGAGTGCGTGGCACCCATGGAGAAGTCGGCTTTCCGGGCTCTCCTCGCCTGGGTGTTTTCCTGCTTCCTCCTGGATGAGCGGCTGGTCACTAGAAAGTAGGCAGATCTACTTGTGACCTATGGCTGTGTTTCTGTTCCTAAAGAGTAAGGATTCTCGAGTCCACAGGGGTGGGGGGAAGGGGGCGCAATTTTTACACCCTCGCTCTGGGTGCAATTTAGCCTAGAAACTGCCCTGTGCAGGATAATACAAATTCTGCATATATACATTTATAGACATACATTTTCCTCTCTTATTTACCTTACACTTTAACAAGATGGTAATATGGGTAATTACCATCTTGCTAAAGTGTTCCTGAAGGGAAAAAAGTGCCCCTGGGGGTACTTACCTCAGAAGGGAGAAGCATCTGGATCCTAAAGGACTTCCCCGGCCTCCTCAGCAGTGGGGATCCAGCGCTGGCTCCCCTGAAAACCCCCTTGTTGCGCTTGTCAGTAGCCTCACGCAGGCACTCTAGCAGCTTTCCCTTCAGGCTCCTGCGCAGGAGCAGATGGCCCGTGCCTGTGCAGTAGAGTGGACCCAATCGGGCTCGGCTATTTCCGCCAGAGCCCAAGTGGAAAGCTGCTAGTGTGCATGCACAGACATGCAAGTGTACATATTATGGTGGCTGTTTCTCTGGGGGAGCCAGTGCTCAATCGGGCTGCAGAGGAGGACGGGGAAACCTCATTAGGATCCAGAGGCTTCCCCCTCCTGAGGTAAGTATCTGATTTTCTTTTTTAAATGAAAGTTCCGGGTCTTTCAAGGATTCCTGTAGCTGCCTGAAAAAAAGTTACATACATAAGAAGAGGGAAGTGTTGGGTATTAAACTGCAATCAATCCTTACAATATCAGCCTCATATGCCTTTCACCAATCACCGATCACCAGGTGACTATTTGTATGGAAGCCAGTGCTCTGACCCCCAATTTGGTGGCGACTCACCATCTCCGAAGGTGATGAGGACCTGAACGTACCTTCAGGGTGTAGGCTGGACAAATTTCATTATATCTCAGTTTTCAACCATTATAGTTTTAAAATAACACATGCTACTGTAATTAAAACCCACGCATTTTATTTACCCATTTATCCCAAATATTACACCATTTAAATTATGCCCCTATCTCTGTGTATGACGACAATATCTTATTTGGAAATAAAGGTGTATTTTTTCAGTTTTGTATCCACCACTAATTACAAGCCCTTTCATGACCTACATATTAAAATTATTTTTTAATATGGAGAGTGGGGGAAGTAAGGGATTCATTTAATGGGATTTATTTAATGGGAGATATATGTCATTTTTATAAGAAAAAAATGTATTTAGGTGTAATTTTACTATTTGAACACAGGATGTCCCCACACTGATTCTTCCTGCGCGTACTTGTAGTATGCGAACAGGAAGTAACGCATGCATGTGTTACTGTTTTTGATTGATGCCGGTGATCATTGACACGGGGACTTACATCAATGAATGGGAACTATGTTTCCAATCACTGATCGCACCACTAAGGGGCAGTGAAAAGAACGTGGGAGTGAGCAGTGGCAGTAGACGAATATCTACGCCCCAGGGGGAAGTCCTGTTAGGTGTAGATATACTACTGAGGTTGGTGCAGTAACTACTTAAAGGACACCTTAACTGAGAGGTATATGGAGGCTGCATTTACTTTTAAACAATAACAATTGCCTGGCTGTCCTGCTGACCATGTTTCTCTAAAGGGGCCCATACACTGGTCGATTTCAGTCATCCACCGATCGATTCTATGGAATCGATTGATCAATCGGAAATCGATTCTATCACATCTATCGATCGATTTGTGGCCAATTTCGATTGATTTGATCTATCTGACAGGATGGAAAATCTAGGTCAATCTACTGCTGGCAGCAGATCGATGGCCCATAGAGTTGCATTGGATCTAATGGTCCAATAATGCATTTAGATCGATTTCCAATAGATTTCATTCTGAAATCTATTGGAAATCTGTTCCTAGGGTGTGGCACACATCAGATACATTTCTGTCAGATTTGACTTGACAGGCATCTGCCAGAAATCTATCTGATGGTCGAATCTGCTGCAAATCTATAAGTGTATGGACACCTTAATACTTTAAGCCAGTGGTCCTCAAATTAAGCCCCCCTGAGGCTTTTTTACCGGCCCCCTACACACAAAACATTACTTATAGATGCGGTCAGCTACATCTTTAAATATTGGTGGTCCGCATACACTGTAGAATAGCATTGCTGGCCCCACCCATCCATATAGAAGCCAGAAAGCAGAAATTTGCTGGTTTCCAATCAATTTCCACATCAGGTGACACTGCTGTCCAATTGGACCGCAGGTCGTCACCTGGGTTTGCTTCACTATCTGGCCCGCAAAGACTTCTACATCATTTTATATATACTCCGGCCCCCCCCAGCAGTCTGAAGTATGTTGACCCGGCCCTTGACTCAAAACGTTTGGGGACCCCTGCTTTAAGCCATAGACTCTGAACAAACATGCTGATCAGATGTTTCTGACAGAAATCTGACTGGATTAGCTGCATGCTTGTTTCAGATGCATGATCCATACCATATACTACAGCAGCCAAGGAGATCAGCAGGACTGTCAGGCAACTGTAAAAGGAAATACATTTAGAAGCCTCCATATACCTCTCCGTTCAGGTGCACTTGAACTCCAGTTTTACTTGCATTGGTTTTCATAAAGCTGCCTCATAGTATGAGTGCTCACAAACTAAAAATACTCAAAAATGTGCAAGGCTATATCTGCCTGCTTAAAGAGAACCCGAAATGGCATTGCATTATGCTAGTGGGGCACAGAGGCTGGTTGGGCACACTAACACCAGCCTCTGTTGCCCCATCGTGTGCCTCAAAGACCCCCCTGCTCGCCGCTATACCCCCGCAGTGCTGGCGACACGCAGCGTGTCGCCAGCACAATGTTTACCCTAGCGCTGTTTGTCGGCGCCGCTCCGCCGCCTCCTCCGCATCGCCGCTACCCGCCCATGTCCTTTCCCTCCCGCTGATTGGAGGGAAGGGACGAGGGCGGGTAGCGGCGATGCGGAGGAGGCGGGGGAGCGGCGCTGACAGACAGCGCTAGGGTAAACATTGTGCTGGCGATGTGCTGCGTGTCGCCAGCACTGCGGAGAGTATAGCGGCGAGCAGGGGGGTCTTTGAGGCACACGATGGGGCAACAGAGGCTGGTGTTAGTGTGCCCAACCAGCCTCTGTGCCCCAGTAACATAATGCAATGCCACCTCGGGTTCTCTTTAAGCAGATTCTCCCGGCATGCATAAGTTTAGTGAAGCTCTCATTAAAATGTCATGATAAAAAAAATGTAAATTATATCATGTTAATTCCTATTGCTCAGTGAGTGATTTGTTTTTGTTTACTGCAAAGTTAAATGACATCACATTTTTCAGGAATCCTACAAAGATAATATTCCCCATTAAAGGACTTTCCTGAAAAATGTTAAGACACATGTAAACACATACATATAAGACAAACAATTATTCCAGAGTAAAATGCATTATAAACAAGTTTTTTTCCTATAGCACTGTCGCGGAACGTGGTAAAAATCTGACTAGTCAATCTCCTCTTGAGAGATTCTCAGTATTTCCTTTATTCTTTAATGTAATAAATACAATTTTACACTCAGGACCATATCCAATTACCCAACTCCCCAGCGATAAGCGCTGGTAAGTTCTTAAAGAACAACTGTAGTGAGAAGAATATGGAGGCTGCCATATTTATTTCCTTTTAAACAATATCAGTTGCCTGGCTATCTTGCTGATCTATTTAGCTGCAGTAGTGTCTAAATAACACCAGAAACATGCATGCAGCTAATCTTGTCACATCTGACAATAATGTCAGAAATTTCACCCAGATACTGCGCTCACAGCTTCAAACCGGCCTCATTCCGTATTATAGCTCAAAGAAAGAGGAAACACAAAGGACATAGCATAATACTGTTTTAACAGGCTTATTCCTTCCCACAACACCCAGTGCTGTAAGCAATACTTTCGTGTGTTTCCACCCACAGGGTCTCACAGGTCCTCACCGTTTTACGTGGCTGCCAGATCACAGACAGCTTTATAAACCTTATGGTGTCACCAGGCACACAAGTGTGTCAGCAGACCAGATATCCCAACACCTTCACTCATGGACTCTCACCTGCTCAAAATGCCATCCAGATTATAAGACAGCCTTAGCGTTTTACTTGATTGTCAAACCAGCATCTCACCCGCAGATGGATCTCCAGCACACCCTTTGCTCTTATTGCCTAATGAACTGAAGAGCCTCACATAGCGTAAAAAAGTACTTTAATTTAAAAAATTTAAAATCAGTGCACTCACATGATCCAAAAAGTTTTCAAGCATAAAACAAAGTTATCCACGCCAGCTCTGCACGTCTGTAGCTCCGCCCTACGCGTTTCGTGCATGCGCACTCATCCGGGGCTCCTGATGAGTGCGCATGCATGAAACGCGTAGGGCGGAGCTACAGACGTGCAGAGCTGGCGTGGATAACTTTGTTTTATGCTTGAAAACTTTTTGGATCATGTGAGTGCACTGATTTTAAATTTTTTAAATTAAAGTACTTTTTTACGCTATGTGAGGCTCTTCAGTTCATTAGGCAATAAGAGCAAAGGGTGTGCTGGAGATCCATCTGCGGGTGAGATGCTGGTTTGACAATCAAGTAAAACGCTAAGGCTGTCTTATAATCTGGATGGCATTTTGAGCAGGTGAGAGTCCATGAGTGAAGGTGTTGGGATATCTGGTCTGCTGACACACTTGTGTGCCTGGTGACACCATAAGGTTTATAAAGCTGTCTGTGATCTGGCAGCCACGTAAAACGGTGAGGACCTGTGAGACCCTGTGGGTGGAAACACACGAAAGTATTGCTTACAGCACTGGGTGTTGTGGGAAGGAATAAGCCTGTTAAAACAGTATTATGCTATGTCCTTTGTGTTTCCTCTTTCTTTGAGCTATAATACGGAATGAGGCCGGTTTGAAGCTGTGAGCGCAGTATCTGGGTGAAATATCTGGAATACATCTTATGCTTGGTGACTGATGCTGCGATCCAGAGGACTTATTTGTTAAGTAAAAGGACTTTTATTAACCTATTCAGGACTATTATTAAGTGAGCGCACTGATACATTGTTTTTTGTGAAATAATGTCAGAAACACCTGACCTCCATATGCTTGTTCAGGGTCTATGGCTAAAAGTATTAGAGGCAGAGGATCGGCAGGATAGCAAGAGAACTGGTATTGCTTAAAAAGGAAATAAATATGGCAGCCTCTATATACCTCTTACTACAGTTGTCCTTTAAATGAGGTGATGGGAGCATCAGCTAATACATACCGGTATACATAATTTTTCTTTTCAATCGTTTTTATTAAAAAATTTTGATACAAACCAGTAGCATCAACGAATGCCGATTAACATGGTAATAATTGTAACATATCAACAGAACAAGAAAACACACTAAACACATAGATATAAGAGTCAATAGAACAGTGGTATCCTTGAAATATAGAGACATGCTTTATCACGTACTTGTAGCCCTGATGTGTCACCTCAATTGGTTATACGCTGAGTCTCTCTGGGCTCTATCGGTTTAAATTGTGTGGAGCAGGTGTAGTTTGGTTTAAACTTCCTAACTAATGTTTACCTGGGGAAGCTAGTATTTGGAAGGTCCTGGAAGGTTTGTTTAGACTTGGGTCGTGACCTTCAATCTCCCGTTGTTTGATGAATGTTTGTTTAAATGTGCTACTCGTTCTCACTCCTCGAGGCAGAAGGTGTCCCTGAGTGAGGCCGGCAGCCTTTTAGAAGCCTGCATGTCAGTGGGATGGGGAGGGGGGGGGGGGCTAGTATGTTGGTAGGTGATAAATACTCTTTAGGTTGTCCTGCTATGTTTTATGTTGTTGCCTTTATTAGTTTTATTATTATGTTGTCCCAGTCTATTTTAAGGTGATTAGTCGGTGTGCCTGGTCGTTCTCTAGTCAAGAATAGTTTTTCCATCTGTAGATTAAATTCTACTGACGTTCGGAGTTGGGTAACGTTTGGGGAGTCGGCCGTACCCCAGTTAGTTAATATCAGTTGTCTCATAGCACATATTAATTGGACTACTACAGTTTGGTGTATTGGTGAAATATCTTCCAGTCCAACCATAAATAATCCCATTTCTGGGGTTACTCTGAATTGAGTATTCATTTGTAGTGAGATTATTGTTGATATTAGGTCCCAGTATGGTGTGATTAGTGGGCAATCCCATACTATGTGGTAAAGGGTGCCTGTGTTCAGGCATCCTCTCCAGCATTCGGGGGAATGTTGTGGGGAGAATAGGGACATTATTCTGGGTGTTAGATACCATTTATAAATTATTTTCTTTGCCGTTTCCACGTGGGAGATACATTTAGAATGTTTCTTGACATCTTGAAGCGCTTTGAGTATTTTATTAGTGTCTAGTTGTGTGTGGATGTCATTATTCCATGTTGTTATAAATTTCTGTAAGGGGTCAGGACAAGATGTTATAATTTGTCTGTACCAGAGAGAAATGCCTTTCTGGGAGGTTCTTGCTCCTCTGGTTGGCCATATGTATGAAGCTATTATATGGGATATGGGTGCAGGGTTGAGTTTGTGCTTTGCGTTTAGGTGGCTTGTCTGTATATATGTGTATCTCTCTTTCTCTGATAGTTTAAATTTCCACTTGAGGTGGGAGAAGGGTGCTAGTGTTGACTCTATTAGTAGGTCTTGTATCCATTTTATTTCTGCTTTAGTCCATTTGCTAATGTTAAGGTTAGGTATTGCTGCTGATAAGGTCTCAATGGGGATATTTGGGTTGGTCGTGATGGTATTATTGAGGCCTCTGGATCTGAGATGTTGCCATGCGTTAATCGTTGCCTTAATTGAGGGATGTTGTGTTGCTGGTGTTGGGATTTTTAACCAAGTTAGATATATGAGATCTTGTAGCAGGATAGGAGAAGCTTCTTTCTCTAAGTCTACCCAGCTTTTATGATGTTCTGTAGGGAACCAGTTCTTTGACATCTCTAATAGAGACGCAAAGTAGTAGGTTTTGGGGTCCGGTAGGCCGAAGCCCCCTTGGGACGGGTGGGTTGGTAATATTGAGTAGGCAATCCTATGGTTTTTTTTATTCCATAGGAATTTTAGGAGTATTGTGCATAACTTTCTAAAAAAGTTATAGTGTATCGGGATGGGTAGGGTCCTAAGAAAGTATAGAATTTTTGGAAAAACTGACATTTTTTAGGCCGCAATCTTGCCAGAGATTGAGAATTCGAAAGAGGCTATATGTGTTAGGTCTGTTGCTATTTTTTCTAGGAGAGGGGGAAAGTTGCAGGAGTAGATGTCTTTTATGTGAGCCAGGATTTGAATTCCTAAGTAAGTAATTGAGGATTTAGCCCATGGGAATGGAAACTTGGTCGATATTTCAGCTTTTATGTGTCTAGGGAGATTAATCCCCAGTAGGGTCGATTTAGTATCATTGACTTTATATAGTGAGGATTTGGCGAAGGCATCCAGTGAGTGGGAGACGGCTTTGAGGGACTTGACAGGATCCGATATCGTCAGTAGGACATCGTCCGCGAATAGGCTAATTTTTGGGGACTGCGGGTTATCTGTGATCCCTTTTATGTCTGGGTTGGTTCTAATGGTCTCGGCCAGGGTCTCCATTACCATCACAAAAATTAGCGGTGATAAGGGGCACCCCTGCCGGGTGCCATTGGTAATTAAGAACTGTTTGGACATGAAAGCTGATGATAATACCTGTGCTGAGGGATTCTTATATACAGACATGATAGCATTGAATATAAATTCTTTCAGACCAAATTTCAAAAGAACCGATTGAAGAAAGCCCCAATGGACCCTGTCGAAGGCCTTCTCCGCGTCCAAAGCTAGGAGGAGAGAAGGCCCTCGACAGGCCCCCATCGAATACAGCATATCGATTACTCGGCGTGTGCCATCCGGTGCTTGGCGACCTTTAGTGAAGCCCACTTGGTCAATCTTAATCAAACTCGGCAAAACCTCCAGCAAGCGGTTGGCAATTGCTTTAGTATAAATTTTTAGGTCCCCATTTAACAGGGATATAGGGCGGTAGTTGGAGGGAGCCGTATGGTCTTTACCTGGCTTAGGGATAACAGTAATAATGGCTTTTGTAATTTCAGGGGGTACTTGTTTTTGGGTTACGAAATTATTAAATAGTTCAGTTAACTTAGGCGCTAATAAGGGAGCGAATGTAGAGTAGTACTCATTTGAGAAGCCGTCAGGGCCATATACATAAATTTAACACACACACTCACACACACATGAACTCGCTTGGGATAATATCGCCCTGCAAGTTCTTTACACTCTATCCAATTACAGATTTCATGGTGCCGGGAAGCGATGCTTCCCGTCAGACATGAGCTTTAGCTTGGACCTGCAAAAAGCAGGTTTAAACATGCTAAGGCTTGTGTTGCGCCACTGAATGTGGGGGTCTCCCCAGAGTTCCCCATCGGGCTGTCTACACATCCCCGAAGCCCCCCACAGCTGAGGCAGGCACCCCTGTCAATGTACCTTTCAACCGCGAAACACCCACCGCCTCGCGCTGCAAGTCCTGAGGCTGTAATTACAGTAGCTTGGAGCCCCAGCAATGCATCTTTGAAGCTCCCGAGGGGGCCCCCCATTGGTCCACTATCTGCACGCCCAGACTGTTCAGTTCATGAAGGTAAATTGACAGGGGTGCCCGCCTCAGCTGCGGAGGGCTTTGGCGATGTGCTCCTTATTAAAGGAGATACCCAGATGCAGTGGCGGATGTTCGGCGTGTACGCGTGCATCTCTGGGGAGCAAGGGAGCAGTGCCGTGGTGCTGAAGGACAGCACCAGAGCGTATAACCTCTCTCCCCATTGCCCAATAAAAGGGAGCATCGCTCAGGCTTTCCCCTGAGTGATGCTCCCTAATAATCGTCCATCGCACAAAGGAAACTGGCAATAGGATTTACTGGTAATCCTCGTGCGATGGCAAGGTGATAAGTAGCTCGCATCTGCAAGCTACTTATTACATGGAATAGGATATAGTCCTAAATGTCTTCAACTTCTCTTTTTTTTTTACCGAGTACATCTCAAAGTGTTTACTTAATACAAACAATTGGATTTGTTCTTCAAAATTATTATTAAGTAAAAATAGGGAGCCTGCCATTATGAATTATTCTATGGTTTACTAGGTGACCCAAGCCCATTTAAAAACGGCTCTAGGTCTTACTTTGTGCAGTGCGCATGCGCGCGCACCTGCCGCTCGTGCACGCGCGTACCCGTCCGCCTGCGCCCAGCTCACTGGCCCCATCCACAAGTCCCAACGGACTCAGCGACATAGAGATAGGTGTACGCAGGGATACCTGTCTCTTATTATATAGGATGGTTTTCTTGCTTTTTTTTTTCTTTTGTGGTTTCCCTGTTTGACTTTCAATTACTGAGAGTAAACAAGCAGTAATATGTATAGATCCCCAGTTGATCTAACGAGAACAAATTCTATTATCACATCATCCATGCTTAAAGGACTTACGAGCCCAAATACAAAAAAAAAAAGTTAAGTACCTGCCTGGAATTTGAATGCACGGAGGACGTCATCTGCGCCCTCCGTGCAGTTCCGACGGGTCCCCGCAGTTAAATCGAACCTGAACTGAAAATAAAAAGTCAAAATAAGCATACACAGGTCATACTTACCACCCATGTAGTCTGCTCATCAATCTCTTTCTCCTCTCCTGTGTCCTGTTTGTCCACTGTGATCAATGGAATTCTCTGTCCTCCATTTTAAAAATGGCCATTACCCCATAACAGCTTCACGGTCAGCACACTGTTAAACTGTAATATCACCTACTTGAGCCATAGGGAAACATGGATATTACCTTGCACATTCAGTTGTAACTGACAGCTGCTGATATATAACTGACAGCAACTGGTATATTTCAGTTCTGACAAATATTGTCAGAACTGGAAGGGATCACTGTAAGAAAAAAATGGTGAGCTTCTGAGAGGAACTGAGGGTGAGGTTAGTATGTAATATTCATTTGCAGGTACATCATGTGTTTATTTGAAATAATTTTACTCGCTTCAGGTTCCCTTTAATATTATATGATAAGAAAGCTTGAAACTCAGTCTCCATTTTTTTATGTTTTGTCAGATTCAAACACAATAAGACAGCATCCTGTGATATATAGCATTAATGTTCACTTAAAAGGTCACACGGTAATGCTACATTTCCTCCAAGAATGCTTATATGCATCCTTGTTTTACATAGTGCAATAAACACAAAAATTGCATCCCAAATAATCTTTAGACTACTTTCCAAAGGGTTGGTATCCTTAAAGTTCAATCATAATCCCAAGAGCATATAGAAAGCATTTCTACCATTCTCCCAGCAAGGACTACATGCACTAGATGATGCAGATTCCTGTCTCCCGTATACTTACGGTACTTTGCATCTCCCAAATTTGTTGTAAAGTGCCAATGCCTGCAGCTTTGTTTCAGTTCTGAAGCTTTCATTGTGGTGCTTTCGGATTCAGATTGACGCCTTGGTGCTTAGGTATGCATATTGCACTTGTGTAACCACACCTAATACAATAATAGGTCAGGGTGCATTTAAAAAACGTGAAGAAGGAAAAAAAGCAAATCAAATGCAAATAAAATGCAGGTTTACACCAACAATCCCATTTGAAATGTAAACACTGCATTTGAAAAGTGCAGATAAGATACAGGAATGGGGAAAGCTGTGTACACAAGCCCTTACAATGATTATATGCTATAAAATCTTGAAATATATTATGAGATACATGCTGATCTGCTCTGTAGTATTGCATTTTAGACAGGAAAAAACAACATTCATATTGCTCTTTGCTCCTGGCGGACTTAAAGCGCTTGAGCTGCAGCCACTAGGGTACGCTCAGTTGGCAGTGGCAAGGGAGTCTAGCCCAAGAACTCCGTACTGAATAGGTGCTGGCTTACTGAACAGAAAGAGACGAGATTCAAACCCAGGTCGCCTGTGTCAGAGGCAGAGCCCTTGTCGTGTAAAAGGGCTGGAACAGATGAGTAGCTCAGTATAATAAACATAAATAAATAATCACATACATTTTCAATACGCTATACAAAGCATGTATATGATTTTAGCTAGAAGACATATTATTTGAAAAATGTGTACTTTATAAAACATCCTCTTGTGTGAGAAATAACAATTATAAGTAACATCAATATTTTATTTTCTATCTCAGAGGTTGTCTTCATATAGAGATGGACTATTTTCAATGTGCTTTTGCTTTAAACCAAATAAATAAAAAATGACTGACGCCTAAAATAACCTGTTCTTTATTGTCTGACCGTCAGTGGTAGAAGTGGCTATAAGCTAATGCTGAAGAAATGAAGATGATGGTGCAAAAATTGGGTAGCAGTTATATTAAAATTGAAGTGATCAAATGTCTCTGTCTGAATAAAGATAATCTCATCTTCTGGAGTAATCAGAATTTCATGTCCTCAGTCCCCTTCGCTTTCCTCCATCAGGGTGTGACGTTACAGGCGTGAAATCGGCATGCTTGTACAATGAAGATGTAATTAGACGTAATGATGTATATGACTCATGTCACTTGCTTGTACTTAGCATTAGCCTGTAGGGTGTTCATATCACAGAAAACGTCACCTTGTCCAATTTCAAATCAAATTAACATGAGTGAACATTGCTGTATAAAATAGCTACATTTATAAGAAGCAGAACATATTTTAACCACTTCACATTCCAGGGTTTTTATCCCTTAAGAATCCTGACAATTTTGGCATATCAGCTGTATCGCTATTGATACAGCAATAACTGTTTATTACCTATACCATCAAACTGATACATACCGTATATGTTACAGGCAAAGTCAGTCAGTCTCACCAATGGCTGGTCTCTTCTTTAGTTTCTGCCTCACAAAAAATCATGCTTATTTCTTTCTGCAAGTAGAGCATTGTATCATGACTCTAAACTTATTTTTGTTTGTTTTTTGCTGCATCATGGCTTTTCAGGCTCCTCCACCTCACTAGCCTTCAACTGCCAAAACACAACTGCCATTTTTTTCCCTGCACATGATGTCCAGCTTTTCTCTCCTCTTTCCTGCTCATGGGTTCCCCCCCTTGGCAGCACCTGAAGGCTCCTTCACAGCAGCACTTTCCACAAACAGTAAATATCAGCATGTATGCGCCCATCATAATCACTAGCCTCACTGACAGCATAGGTATTGCAGCTGTTACAGTCAAAGTGTGAAAAAAGCAGGCATTCTATAGAGAACTGGGTATTCTAGACAAGACAAATAACATTTATATCGAGCTTTTCTCCTGGCGGACTCAAAGCACCAAAGCTGCAGCCACTAGGACGCGCTCTATAGGCAGTAGCAGTGTTAGGGAGACTTGCCTAAGGTCTCCTACTGAATAGGTGCTGGCTTACTGAACAGGCAGAGCCAAGATTCGAACCCTGGTCTCCTGCAGAGCCCTTAACCATTACACCATCCAGCCACTGCTTACACCATCCAGCCACTTTGCCTGAACGACTTCAGACATTCTATAGAATGCCTAGGCAAAGTACGTACTGAAACAGACATTTCGTACTTTGCCTAATTGCTTCAGGCATTCTATAGAATGCCTGATTTCGTACTCTGCCTGTAACAAATATACTCGCATATAAGCTGACCGGCGTATAAGCAAGGTACCCATTTTCCCTCAGAAACCAGGAAAAAGTGATTGACTTGTGTATAAGCTCCCTCCCCAGTATAGCCCCGCCACAATAGCCAGATGTGACCTCAGTACAAGTCATCCCCTCTCCCCAAAGCCAGATGTGCCCCAAGGATGATACAGCTGTGTCTAAAGACGTCACTAGATGGCGTCATAGATATGAGACACAACGATTGCCACAGAAGAAAAATCTCTGATCATCGCACCGCTGAGACATTGCTGGCATCCTCTGCTACACAAGTTGGTGGACCCAGGTAGTCTTGAGCAGCACACTCTGCACACCATGTTGCAGGGATGGGGGGCACAGGTACTGCAAGGAGCCAGCTGGTAAGAGTAGGATCACTAGTGCACGATCCTAACACTCCTCTCTCAGTAACAAAAACGTGCTCCATCCGTTCTGCTCCACCCAGCCAAGGGGGTAACTTTTCAGCACAATTTTTTTTTATGTTGAAAAATTAAGCTGTGTATACAGGAGCTAAATTACAACTAAAACAATCTTTCTTTATTTCCGGTGACAGTTTTCTCCAGTCATTGTACAGAACTACTGCAAGGGTCTCTGCTTAGCAACACATTCTGTCCTATGGCATCCTTTTGCGGCTAACAATGAAGTAGTCTGCACTATATGTAGAAGACGTGTATTCAGTGACAACACATTACAAGTAACATACAGGGAGAAGCGCCCACCAATAGAAATCCAACGCATTTATAACCGGTCCTTAGTCATGGCATCCTTTTGCAGCTAACAATGAAGTAGTCTGCACTATATGTAGAAGACATTGTGTTCAGTGACAACACATCACAGGTAACATACAGGGCAAAGCGCCCACCAATAGAAAACAAACACGTTTAGACTATCGGTTCTTAGTCATGGCATCCTTTTGAAGCTGTCAGCAGAAACATAGCAGTCAGCCAAATGGGACATTACTTGTAGGGCCACTGGAGGGAAAGCTGTCACTAATTGGAGGAAACACGCACTCATACTAGATTTTTACCGGAAATAATCATGAATGATGGCTTTGTACAATGAAAATGTAATATGTGCACATATAAATACTAAATAATAATAATAATAATAATTGCTGAAGATCCTATTTAGCTGACCATTGTGATAGTTTGTGACAACTCCTGGTCATCCATCTCACCTCATAATAGAATAGGATGCTTGACAGATAACCAAGAAGCTGAACTCTGGAGGAAAATATCACTTGAAGTTATCAGGTACAATGACTTATTAAATTATAAAAAAAAAATTAGAGAATAATATTATAATAACCGTCCCAGTACAAGTTCTATCCTGTGAAAACCTGACAGCAGAGATGTTGCTAGAATCCCAGGTATGTGATTTAGACCCTACTGACCAGAAAGATCAGCAGGACAACCAGGAAACTAGTATTGTTTAAAAAGAAATAACTATGGCAGCTTCCGTAGGTCTCACACCTCAAGTTCCTTTTAAGTAGGGCAGATGTGCTGTGCATGTTGTATAGCGCAACCAAACGTGGGTGTGGCCACTATAGATTGTGAGATTTGTGTGTAATGCACTACATTGTTTGCATAAATCCTGGTAAACTTATATTTTACAGAGGTTTTGTCAATATACTTCATAGTAACTAAATGAGTGACTGTGCTGACTCAGGACACCTTAACTAACTGCAGTGTCTATGTGAGTGTCAGGACTGGGCCATGGGACAATGGAAGAAGCTGGACTGGTCAGGTGAATCATAGTTTCTTCGGCCTCTAAATTCCCCAGATCTCAATAAAACCAATAAAATTGGCACCTACAGCTGTGTCAGCACCAAGTGTCTAATTGGCGCTTAAATTTGGCTATAGTAAGTGGCTGGATAGTGTACTGGTTAAGGGCTCTGCCTCTGACATAGGAGACACAATCAAACCTCAGCTCTTCCTGTTCAAACAAACAACAAACAAACACGGAACATTTATATTGCACTTTTCTCCTGGCAGACTTAAAGCGCCAGAGCTGCAGCCACTAGGGCGCACTCTATAGGCAGTAGCAGTGTTAGGGAGACTTGCCCAAGATCTCCTACTGAATAGGTGCTGGCTTACTGAACAGGCAGAGCCGAGATTCAAACCCAGGTCTCCTGCATCAGAGGCAAAGCCCTTAACCATTACACTATCCAGCCACTGTTCAGTAAGGCAGCACCTATTCAGTAAGGAGACCTTGGGCAAGAGTCCCTAACACTGCTACTGCCTTCTGAGTGTGTCCTAGTGGCTGCAGCTCTGGCGCTTTGAATCCACCAGGAGAAAAGCACAATATAAATGTTCTGTGTCTTGTCTATAGTATAGCAAAGCTCTAGCTTGAGGCTTTGTCTTTCGGCTGCATTGGCAATGGCAATCTGGCCGAAGTTCAGCTATAGTATAGCCCAACTCCAGCAAGTCACTTTTACCCCCCAATGGGCACTCAGTTACAAAATATAGCTGAGAGTTGGGGGTTTGTTTCAGTACTAGGATTCCGCTACAGCAGGTGCCTGATCAGGAGTATTACTTCGGCATTACCCGGCACCCAAATTCTCAGGCACCGTTTTTCCATGTACCCAGATCTCAACTGAGCATCTATTGGATGTGCTGGAAAAGTAAGACCAACTCTTAAAAGACCCACCTCACAGCTTACACCATAAAATAATCTGTTGCTAAGGCCCCGTTTACATTTAATCAGTTGGTATGCGTTAGTGTGCATTAGTGCGCGTTGGTACGCGTTTTTTCCATAGCAGTGCATTGGGAAGAAGATTTCAGTTAAAACGCGATAAGTGTGAAAGGTGCCATAGGAAAACATGGGCATTACTTTGAAAATCAGTTTTCTTTCCATTTTAACTGAGAGCAACTGATTAAGTGTAAAAGGGCCCTTAGTATGAGTTAGTGCGCGTTGGTACGCAGTTTTTCCATAGCAGTGCATTGGGAAGAAGATTTCAGTTAAAACGTGTTAAAGAGAAACTCCAACCTAGAATTGAACTTTATCCCAATCAGTAGTTGATTCCCCCTTTTACATGAGAAATATAATGATTTTCACAAACAGACCATCAGGGGGCGCTGTATGACTGATTTTGTGTTGAAACCCCTCCCACAAGAAACTCTTTGTACCGCGGTACTCTGGGCAAACTGCCACAATGTAACAATGTTCACAGACAGGAATTAGCTGTTTACAGCTGTCTCTAACAGCCAAAACAGCTAGGAGCAGCTACATAACCTGCCCACAGTAAAAATGTCACCATGTAATACATGTCAGAATGTGAATCTGGGAGAGGAAAGATTTTACAATGAGCAAACACTGACTAAATCATTTATACATAATTATGGTAAAAAATGAAGCACTTTTTTTACTACATTATTTTCACTGGAGTTCCTCTTTAAGTGTGAAAGGTGCCATAGGAAAACATGGGCATTACTTTGAAAATCAGTTTTCTTTCCGTTTTAACTGAGAGCAACTGATTAAGTGTAAAAGGGCCCTAACTGTCAAGGTTTGGATTTTGAAGATTCTATGCAGCAGTCTTTAAAACATGCTCAGAGTTGCATTTCACTTAAAAACATTGCGTTGTTTCAAACACAGCTTATACCACTCTGCAGAATCTGGAGTTTGATTAGCTGCCCAAGACCAACCCCAAGTCAAATACGTCTCAAACACTTTTAGAATGGGTAGATTATTCTCCACTTCATTAGAAAACCCCTTGACTATGACTTCCTTATTCAGCCAACGGCTGTTTACACAAAGTCCAAAGCACCGTAGCTTTCCTACCTTCGGTGCTTGGTGTGGTTCTGCATAGATTGCCTGTATGCATGAACAATTGAATTACTCATGTGTATCATCTATTTATCCAATCGGTTCAGTTTAGGTAATAAAACTTTGAAGTGGTTTTATTTGAAGTGAAAATATATCAGCAGACTCACCATTTATCATTGTGTTTCCTGAGCATATGCAGCTCCAGTTTGATTTTTTAGATCTGCACAGTGACATCCATCTTTTGCTCAAGGTTGGTTTGCTCGCCTTAGGGACGCTTTTTTCTGGTTAAGTGAATAAATCACCTATTTCAGATATTATTATACAGTCCATTTATTCAAGCGTTAAACAATTTTAGAGTCTGTGAATCATGAGCAAGTTCTTTCCGAATTCAGACCTGCACTTCTGGCTCACAGTATTTTCACATTATCTGTATTTTTATGTATCATTATGTTTATGACAGCTGGGCTTATGAATCCCATGGCACCTCTCCAGTGTATGTGTCTATGCTCAGTATTGATAGACTTGTCTTGCCAGCATGTGCACTGAATACTGTATTAGAAGCAATAGCTAATTAGCATGTCATAACTGACATACACATACCTGCCCATGTAATTAACAGAATATACCATGCTTTTTGAAATTATAATATTCGACACCACGGAATTTGTTGGCACTTTATAAATCAGTCATAAGTCATTCAACAGATAATGAGATGTGAGAAGGCATGGTCAGGCTTATTTAGTAATAGCATAGCTCCCAACTGTCCCTCTTTCAGAGGGACAGTCCCTCTTTGGGTACCCTGTCCCTCTTTGGGTACCCTGTCCCTCTGTCCCTCTTTCTTTATGATGTACAGATCTATGTAAATATAAGTATTTTTATTCTTAAAAATGTGTTTAATTTACTCTAAACTTTATTCCCAATCCTTTAATTGATATATTTCTTGTTTTTAAATGTTAAAATGAATGAAAATGAACCAGGATAGAAAGGGCCAGTGTGGTTTGAATGATCAAACAACATATTTGTCTTATGAAATCTTTATAGTATGCGTGACTAGGGTTGTGTCGGCGGTGTGGTTAGGGGTGTGGCTTCAGTGTCCCTCTTTCTTATATCAAAAAGTTGGGAGGTATGTAATCGTAAACCTGCATGAAGGGTAGTGGTGATGAGCAGAGTGCATCAACCCATGGGAACCAGCCACTTACATTCTAGCACAGTTCTGAAAAAAAGCAACATTGAAACTTTTAGTTTAATAACAGTAGGATTAAACTCTCTAAATGGTGAATAAAAAATGATTTGACAACTTCACAATAAATGTAGAAGTTGTAACGCTTTTTCCTGTGTCCAAAGCCTTTTCTTTATATTCATCCTGGGTGAGTGTCCATCTTGAGCTCACTTTTGCATGAAAAACGCAACCAAATGAATCTTCCTCTAGCTCATTTCTTCAAGACATTTATTCAGCTCCCTGCCCCTAGTTAAAGGTCAATTATCAATAACAAAGTTTACAATTACAATGTACAAGTTATGTCTAGGTAGCTGTGTAAGCAGCATTTCCTTACTTTTCATGTTAAATATCAAAGGCAAAAGCTGTAATTTGTTGTGTGTAGGTTTTAGCTGCATGGATTTATTAGAAAATGGGAGTCTGTGCAGTTTGTGAAATGTGACAATATAGCCAGTGCTGGTCTCCGCATCTTTCAGAACACTAGGGAGTATTTTCATTTGACAGCAAAAAATCCTGCCTTCATATCAGATTTCACACACAAAAAGATAATGTTTACTTGCTTCAGATAATAGATACTTTTTACTCCTTTTAGCTCTGCTGAAGTCAGTAAATTATTCTCCTCAGACCGCCAAACCTCAAAGCCCAGGCTGCTATCTGGACAGATCATTCAGAGAAACAAAACTAGTGCACCTGTGTCACACAGGTAGTCACTGTATGTGCTGGGCCGCTGGCAGTGGCACACACACAGTATGAATTATCAAGGCTGTCTATGCAACACAAGTGTCAGTGGGACACACAGAAGAAAAAAAATAGATCACAAGAACAGGATTAGCTCTGATAAGAGCTGTTGCTGGGTGCTATTACAGCAATAAGAATCAGCCAGGAGCAAGCTAACAAGCCAAGAGCCTAACTAATCTTTCCCTAGGAGAAACAATCTGCAGCAGCTCGCCCTACTCTGACTAGTGCAGGCACACGAGTGAGTGTAATGGCCGGCGGAGCCTGCCTTATATAAGGGGGGGGAGTGGCTCCAGGGCTGAGTGTAGCCTTATTGGCTACAATGTGCCTGCTGACTGTGATGTAGAGGGTCAAATTTGACCCTAATAGAGCATTATGGGGCAAATTGAACTTCCGGGAAAGGTCGCCAGCGAAGGCAAACCACCCGAAGTTCGCCTGAAACCGTTCGCCAGCGAACCGTTCGGGCCATCTCTAAACATGTGTATTAATTGTAGTGTAGTTAATTTTTAGGCATGGAAGATTGTAAGCCTTGGCAGGGCCTCCCCCCTCCCTTGTGTGTCCTTCTTAATTTTACTACCCCAGCAATGACACCCTTCTCATGGACTAACTCGTACTTGTTTTGCCAGGTCTCTGTAAACCGCATTTTTTACCCTGATTGTATGTATAACCTTGTGCTATGTTGTATAACCGTTTGCTACCTCTCTGTCTGTCACCCCTTGTTGCAATGTATGTATCTCTATTTATTGTCCAGCGCTGCGTAATATGTTGGCGCTTTATAAATACAATACATAATAATAATAATAATGCTGGGAATACACGGCTCGATTTAGAGCCATTTAGATGGCTCGTTTGATAATTTCCGACACGTCCGATCTCCCGCCCGATCATTTCCGTGCTCGATTCCGCATGGGGGACAATGGAAAAGGATAAGGAAAACGAGCGGAAGATAAGAGAGTCGCTCGTGGAATCGAGCGGGGAATTGATCGGGCGGCAGAATCGAGCCACAAAAACGCACCGTGTATTTCCAGCATAAGCTAGTGAGACCTGTCATCTGCAAAAGATATAATGTACGCACAGCGTTAACAGATGTAGGTAGAGGAATTCTCACCTTGCCTAATGATTCACTTGTCCAGTCTGACACCCCTTCATCAGTGAATTGTTAAAGGAATTTGATAACATGAAAGGAAAAATAAGCAAGGGGAGACATACAGCAGTACTTAGGAACACCTAGACAATCTATTCATATCCCAGCTTAAAAAACATGTTAATCAATATTTGTCCGTTAAGGATCTAGAGACTATACGGAATCTCTCGTGTTTGCTTGGATGATGAATTTGTTCAATAATAATTGCTTTCAAAAGGCTTAAATACTTATAATGTGTATTATAAAAATTATTTGATAATCCATGTTTAAGTTCTCTGTGACCTGTGTTTGTTCAAGCGCTTCTGGAAGGTTTGTTTAGTACAACCTATGTCTAAAAGATTGCATGGACAGTATAATAAATAATTCACATACGAGCTTCGGCATGTGACAAAAGCGATTATCAGATATTCGTTCAACAGTGGTGTAAAAAAAAATAAGTAGCTCCCTGCACCTGTTATCAACCTTCTTTGTATGACTACTCCTGATCACCTGTCAAGTTACTGAACCTGCCTGTTAGAGATGGGCCGAACCTCCGATTTTTAGGTTCGCGAACCCCGTTCGCGAACCTTCGCGGAAGGTTCGGTTTGCGGAAATGTTCGGGAACCGCAATAGACTTCAATGGGGATGCGAACTTTGAAAAATAGAAAAATTATTCTGGCCACAAAAGTGATGGAAAGATGTTTCAAGGGGTCTAACACCTGGAGGAAGGCATGGCGGAGTGGGATACATGGCCAAAGTCCCGGGGAAAAATCTGGATGTGACGCAAAGCAGCGTTTTAAGGGCAGAAATCACATTGAATGCTAAATTGCAGGCCTGAAGTGCTTTCAAACATCTTGCATGTGTATACATCAATCAGGGAGTGTAATTAGAGTTCTGCTTCACACTGACACACCAAATTCACTGTGTAACGCACCGCAAACAGCTGTTTGCGTAGTGACGGCCGTGCTGGACTGGTGCGCACTGTGGCGAGAGTGTAGACCGTGGCGGTTTTCAAGCCCATATGGTCGCCGGGCTGTGGTAGCTGATAAAACAACAGTGACTGTCCAGCTGATCAAATTTGGTCTGATCACAATGAAGCAACGACCTTATTATCTTTTGTGTCCCACCCCCACCCGAGACACTTAAATAGCCGGCGGTCATTGCTTCATTGTGATACGCAAGCCCCTTCACCACGGCAAGGTAATGATCACAAAGGGGGATGGGCACATGTGCATGCCTTTTGTTTTTTTGTTGCAGCCGCCCGCAGTGCAGCCAGAAAAATTAGGCAGGCATGTACACGCACCAGAAAAATTAGTGTAGCAGCCGCTGCTAGGAGCGGCCTTAAAAATTCAGGAATCCGCCTAGAGTCCTGGACTCTGTTGGTGGTGGCGGAGAAGGCAAGTGGCCTGCCGGCAGAGATGCTGTGTGTGGGGACTGACTTAGTATTCAGTCAAGCAGTAGCCCTCCGTGATCCATTCCTCATTCATTTTGATAAAGGTCAGGTACTGTACACTGTCGTGACTTAGGCGACTTCTCTTCTCAGAGACAATGCCTCCAGCTGCACTGAAGGTCCTTTCTGACAGGACGCTTGCGGCAGGGCAAGAGAGAAGTTGTATGAAAAATTGGGACAGCTCTGGCCACAGGTCAAGCCTGCGCAACCAGTAGTCCAAGGGTAGTGTCTACATCCATACTCAAGGCCAGGTAGTTGGGTACCTGCCGGTCCAGGCGTTGGTGGAGGGTGGATCCGGAAGGACTATGGCGAGGAGTTGGACTAAAGAATGTCCGCATGTCCGACATCACTCTGAGATCGCTGGAGCGTCCTGTCCTTGCCTGCATGGACTTGGGAGGAGGAGGGGGAGGAGGAGGGTTACTGCCAGTGGTACCTTGATTGGGTTGTGCAGCCACATCACCCTTAAACGCATAGTAACGCATCATCGACATCTTGTTCTGCAAGTGCTGCATCCTTTCCGCCTTGTGTTGAGTTGGTAACAGGTCCGCCACTTTGTGCCTGTACCGAGGGTCTAGTAGCGTGGCCACCCAGTACAGGTCATTTGCCTTGAGTTTTTTGATACATGGGTCCCTCAACAGGCTGGACAACATGAAAGAGGCCATCTGCACAAAGCTGGATGCAGACGTACTCTCCATCTCCTCTTGCTCTTCCTCAGTGACGAGACGCAACTCCTCTTCCTCCCCCCAGCCACGAACAATACCACGGGAACGTGGAGCAGCAGAAGCCCCCTGTGACGGCTGCCGCGGTTGTTTTTCTTCCGCCGCCTCTTACTCCTCTACAGAAACACCTTCCTCATCATCATCAGAGTCTGACTCCTCTCCTTCCCCACACGACTCCTCTTCTTCCTCCTCCTCCTCCCCCCTCTGTGCTGCCGCAGGTGCTGTGGAAAAATCGGGTTCGGATGTAAATCGCTCCCACGACTCCTGCTGCTGTAACTGTTCTCGTTCACGCTCCTCCACAGCTGTATCCACCACTCTACACATGGCACGCTCCAGGAAGTAGGCGTAGGGGATCAAGTTGCTGATGGTGCCCTCAGCGCGACTCACCAGTTTGGTCACCTCCTCAAAGGGCTCCATGACCCTGCATGCATTTTGCATCAGTGTCCAGTTGTTGGGCCACAACATCCCCATCCTCCCAGATTGTGTCCTTGTACTGTAATGATACAGGTACTGGGTGACGGCTTTCTCCTGGTCTAGCATGCGAGAGAACATCAGCAGGGTGGAATTCCAGCGAGTCGGGCTATCGCAAATCAGGCGTCTCACCGGCAAGTTGTTTCTACGCTGAATGTCCGCAAAGCGTGCCATGGCCGTGTAAAAGCGCCTGAAATGCCCACACAACTTCCTGGCCTGCTTCAGGACGTACTCTAAGCCTGGGTACTTGGACACAAATCTTTGCACGACCAGATTCAGCACATGTGCCATGCAGGGTACGTGTGTCAGCTTTCCCAAATTCAACGCGGAAATGAGATTGCTGCCGTTGTCACACACCAGGTTGCCGATCTCAAGCTTGTGTGGGGTCAGCCATTGCTCCACCTGTTTGTTAAGAGCAGCCAGGAGAGCTGCTCCAGTGTGACTCTCCGCTTTGAGGCAAGACATGTCTAACACTGCGTGACACCGTCGTACCTGGCATGCAGCATAGGCCCTGGGGTGCGGGGGCTGTGTAGCTGGAGAGGAGATCACGGCACCAGCCAAGGAGGAGGAGGAGGATGACGACAGCAAA